>NW_025048617.1:0-52670 GCF_018831695.1 Puntigrus tetrazona
GGCCATGTATTACAGTTTTCTTAAGGCTTGGCCCACAAACTCACTCCATTACTATAACACTAATAGGGGCATGATCTTGTGAGTTAAGTGTGACTTCTCAAGGCTTTCCCACTGACCATGGCAGCTACCCTGGAAGAAATTTTTAAACGTTCAAAATCTAAATCCAGACATCCAGGCTCACAGACTAATCCCATAACAGTAACACACATTACTTTAGGGCATGATTTATTCAGTAAAGGCCCTGTATTACAGTTTTTCTTTAAGGCTTGGGCCCACAAACTCACTCCATTACTATAACACTTATGGGGCATGATCTTGACAGGGTTAAGAGTGACTTCTCATAGGCTTTTCCACTCTAACCATGGTAACCTCTGAAGAAATTTTTAAGCTGCTCAAAACCTAAGTCCAGACATCCAGGGGCTTCATCCAGGCGCTCATCCAGGCGATATTGGCCGGTTTATGTGCGCACTTCTCGACGCTTTATCCACTCGACCATGGTAACCCTGGAACAAATTCTTGAGCGTTCAAAACCTACATGAGACATCCAGACATCCAGGCGCTTCATCCAGTCGATATTGGCCGGTTTATGCGACTTCTCGGACGCTATCCACTCGAACATGGTAACCCTGGAACAAATTTTTGAGCATTCAAAACCTACGCTCCAGACATCCAGGCTCACAGACTAACCCCATAACAGTGACACATTACTGGGCATGATTTTATTCAGTAAAGGCCTGGACCCACAAACTCACCCCAATACTACAACATTATTATGGGCATGATCTTCGCCGACTTAAGTGTGACTTCTCGTAGGCTTTCCCACTTGACCATGGTTACCCTGGAAGCAATTTTTAAACGCTCAAAATCTAAATCCAGACATCCAGGCTCACAGACTAACCCCATAACAGTAACACATTACTGGGCATGATTTTATTCAGTAAAGGCCCTGTATTACAGTTTTCTTTAAGGCCTGGGCCCACAAACTCACCCCATTACTATAACACTTTAAAGGGCATGATCTTGACAGGGTTAAGAGTGACTTCTCATAGGCTTTCCCACTCGACCATGGTAACCCTGGAAGAAATTTTTGCCGCTCAAAACCTAAGTCCAGACATCCAGGGGCTTCAGCCAGGCGATATTGGCCGGTTTAAGTGCGACTTCTTTGGATGCTAATCCACTTGACCATGGTAACCCTGGAACAAATATTTGAGCATTCAAAACCTACGTCCAGATATCCAGGCTCAAGACTAACCCCATAACAGCAAGACATTACTGGGCATGATTTTATTCACTAAAGGCCCTGTATTACAGTTTTCTTCAAGACCTGGGCCCACAAACTCACCCCAGTACTATAAAACTTTCAAGGGCATTATCTTTGTCGGGTTTATTTTATTCAGTAAAGGCCTGAGCCCACAGACTCACCCCATTACTATAACACTATTATGGGCATGATCTTGGCCGGTTTAAGTGTGACTTCTCGTAGTCTTTCCCACTCAACAATGGTAACCCTGGAAAAAATATTCAAGCATTCAAAACCTACGTCCAGACATACAGGCTCACAGACTAACCCCATAACAGTAACACAATATTGGGCATGATTTATTCAGTAAAGGCCCTGTATTACAGTTTCTTTTAAGGCTTGGGCCCACAAACTCACTCCATTACTATAACACTAATAGGGCATGATCTTGGCTGGTTATGTGACTTCTCGTAGGCTTTCCCACTCTGACCATTAACTCCTGGAAGAAATTTTTAAGCTGCTCAAAACCTAAATCCAGACATCCAGGCTCAAAGACAAACCCCCATAACAGCAACACATTACTGGGCATGATTTTATTCAGTAAAGGCCTGGGCTCACAGATTCAACCCATTACTATTAAACTTTTATGGGCATGATCTCCATGGTATCCAGGCGCTTATCCAGGGCGCTTCATCCAGATATGGCCTCTTTAAGTGCGACTTCCCACTGACCATGGTAACCCTGGAACAAATATTTGAGTGTTCAAAACCTACGTCCAGACATCCAGGCTCAAGACTAACCCCCATAACAGCAAGACATTACTGGGAATGATTTTATTCACTAAAGGCCCTGTATTACAGTTTTTTTAAGGCTTGGGCCCACAAACTCACTCCATTACTATAACACTATTATGGGCATGATCTTGGCCGGGTTTAAGTGTGACTTCTTGTAGGTTTTCCCACTCGACCATGGTAACCCTGGAAGAAATTTTTAAGCATTCAAAACCTAAATCCAGACATCCAGGCTCACAGACTAACCCCATAACAGTAACACATTACTGGCCATGATTTTATTCAGTAAAGGCCTGGCCTGGGCCCACAGACTCACCCCATTACTATAACACTTTTATAAGCATGATCTTGGCCGGGTTAAGTGTGACTTCTCGTAGGCTTTCCCACTCGACCATGGTAACCCTGGAAGAAATTTTGAAGCGCTCAAAACCTAAATCCAGACATCCAGGCTCACAGACTAACCCCATAACAGTAACACATTACTGGGCATGATTTTATTCAGTAAAGGCCCTGGTTTTCTTTTAAGGCTGGGCCTACACAAACTCACCCCATTACTATAACACTATTAAAGGGCATGATCTTGACAGGGTTAAGAGTGACTTCTCAGGCTTTCCCACTCTGACCATGGTAACCCTGGAAGAAATTTCTTGCCGCTCAAAACCTAAGTCCAGACATCCAGGGCTTCATCCAGGCGCTCATCCAGGCGATATTGGCCGGTTTAAGTGCAACTTTTCGGATGCTAATCCACTCCGACCATGGTAACCCTGGAACAAATATTTGAGCATTCAAAACCTACGCCCAGATATCCAGGCTCTAGACTAACCCCATAACAGCAAGACATTACTGGGCATGATTTTATTCACTAAAGGCCCTGTATTACAGTTTTCTTTCAAGGCCTGGGCCCACAAACTCACTCCCAGTACTATAACACTTTCAAGGGCATGATCTTTGTCGAGTTTATTTTATTCAGTAAAAGGCCTGAGCCCCACAGACTCACCCCATTACTATAACACTATTATGGGCCCATGATCTTGGCCGGTGATTTGGCCGGTTAAGTGACTTCTCGTAGTCTTTCCCACTCAACAATGGTAACCCTGGAAGAAATATTTGAGCATTCAAAACCTACGTCCAGACATCCAGGCTCACAGACTAACCCCATAACAGTAACACATTACTGGGCATGATTTTATTCAGTAAAGGCCCTGTATTACAGTTTTCTTTTAAGGCTTGGGCCCACAAACTCACTCCATTACTATAACACTAATAGGGGCATGATCTTGGCCGGGTTAAGTGTGACTTCTCGTGAGGCTTTCCCACTCGACCATGGTTACCCTGGAAGAAATTTTTAAACGCTCAAAATCTAAATCCAGACATCCAGGCTCACAGACTAACCCCATAACAGTAACACATTACTGGGCATGATTTTATTCAGTAAAGGCCCTGTATTACAGTCTTCTTTAAGGCCTGGGCTCACAAACTCACCCCATTACTATAAAACTTTAAAGGGCATTATCTTGACAGGGTTAAGAGTGACTTCATAGGCTTTCCCACTCGACTCATGGTAACCCTGAAAGAAATTTTTAAGCGCTCAAAATCTAAGTCCAGACATCCAGGGCTTCATCCAGGCGCTTCATCCAGGCGATATTGGCCGTTTAAGTGCGACTTCTCGGATGCTAATCCACCTGACCATGGTAACACTGGAACAAATTTTTGAGCATTCAAAACCTACGTCCAGACATCCAGGCTCACAGACTAATCCCATAACAGTAACACATACTGGGCATGATTTTATTCAGTAAAGGCCTGGACTCACAAACTCACCCCAATACTACAACATTATTATGGGCATGATCTTGGCCGACTTAAGTGTGACTTCTCAGAGGCTTTCCCACTCACCATGGTTACCCTGGAAGAAATTCTTTACATTTCAAAAACTAAGTCCAGATATCCAGGCTCACAGACTAACCCCATATGAGCAATTCAATACTGGGCATGATTTTGTTCACTAAATGCCCTGTATTACAGTTTTCTTTTGGCCTGGGCCCACAAACTCACCCCATTACTATAACACTTTTATGGGCATGATCTTGGCCGGGTTAAGAGTGACTTCTCATAGGCTTTCCCACTCGACCAAGGTAACCCTGGAGCAAATGTTTGAGCGCTCAAAACCTACATCCAGACATCCAGGCGCTTCATCCAGTCGATATTGGCCAGTTTAAGTGCGACTTCTCGACGCTAATCCACTCGACCATGGTAACCCCTGGAACAAATTTTTGAGCATTCAAAACTCACGCCCAGACATCCAGGCTCACAGACTAATCCCATAACAGTAACACATTACTGGGCATAATTTTATTCAGTAAAGGCCTGGACCACAAACTCACCCCCAATACTACAACATTATTATGGGCATGATCTTTGCCGACTTAAGTGTGACTTCTCGTAGGCTTTCCCACTCGACCATGGTTACCCTGGAAGAAATTTTTAAACGCTTCAAAATCTAAATCCAGACATCCAGGCTCACAGACTAACCCCATAACAGTAACACGTTACTGGGCATGATTTTATTCAGTAAAGGCCCTGTATTACAGTTTTCTTTAAGGCCTGGGCCCACAAACTCACCCCATTACTATAAATCTTTAAAGGGCATGATCTTGACAGGGTTAAGAGTGACTTCTCATAGGCTTTCCCACTCGACCATGGTAACCCTGGAAGAAATTTTTGCGCTCAAAACCCAAGTCCAGACATCCAGGGGCTCCATCCAGGCGATATTGGCTGGTTTAACTGCACACTTCTCGAATGCTAATCCACTCGACCATGGTAACCCTGGAACAAATATTTGAGCATTCAAAACCTACGCCCAGATATCCAGGCTCAAGACTAACCCCATAACAGCAAGACATTACTGGGCATGATTTTATTCACTAAAGGCCCTGTATTACAGTTTTCTTTAAGACCTGGACCCACAAACTCACCCCATTACTAAAAACACATATTATGGGCATGATCTTGGCCAGTGTTGAGTGTTACTTCTCTGACTTTCATCCACTCACCATGGTAACCCTGGAAGAAATTTTTAACATTTCAAAAACTAAGTCCAGACATCCAGGCTAACAGACTAACCCCATAAGAACAATTCAATACTGGGCATGATTTTATTCAGTAAAGGCCTGGGCCCACAAACTCACCCCAATACTACAACATTATTATGGGCATGATCTTTGCCGACTTATGTGTGACTTCTCGTAGGCTTTCCCACTCGACCATGGTAACCCTGGAAGAAATTTTTACATTTCAAAACCTAAATCCAGATATCCAGGCTCAAGACTAACCCCATAAGAGCAATTCAATACTGGGCATGATTTTATTCACTAAAGGCCCTGTATTACAGTTTTCTTTAAGGCCTGGGCCCACAAACTCACCCCATTACAATAACACTTTTATGGGCATGATCTTGGCTAATCGGTTAAGTGTGACTTCTCGTTCAGGCTTTCTTACTCGACCAAGGTAACCCTGGAGCAAATGTTTGAGCGTTCAAAACCTACATCCAGACATCCAGGCGCTTCATCCAGTCGATATTGGCCGGTTTAAGTGCGACTTCTCGGACGCTTATCCACTCGACCATGGTAACCCTGGAACAAATTTTGAGCATTCAAAACCTACGTCCAGACATCCAGGCTCACAGACTAATCCCATAACAGTAACACATTACTGGGCATGATTTTATTCAGTAAAGGCCTGGACCTTTAAGGCACAAACTCACCCCATTACTATAACATTATTATGGGCATGATCTTGGCCGGTTTAAGTGTGACTTCTCGTAGGCTTTCCCACTCGACCATGGTTACCCTGGAAGAAATTTTTAAACGTTCAAAATCTAAATCCAGACATCCAGGCTCACAGACTAACCCCATAACAGTAACACATTACTGGGCATGATTTTATTCAGTAAAGGCCCTGTATTACAGTTTTCTTTAAAGGCCTGGGCCCACAAACTCACCCCATTACTATAAATCTTTTATGGGCATGATCTTGGCAGGGTTAAGAGTGACTTCTCATAGGCTTTCCCACTCGACCATGGTAACTCCTGGAAGAAATTTTTAAGCGTTCAAAACCTAAGTCCAGACATCCAGGGGCTTCATCCAGGCGATGATCCGGCTGGTTTAAGTGCGACTTCAACTCGAATGCTAATCCACTCCGACCATGGTAACCCTGGAACAAATATTTGAGCATTCAAAACCTACGTCCAGATATCCAGGCTCAAGACTAACCCCATAACAGCAAGACATTACTGGGTGATTTTATTCACTAAAGGCCCTGTACTACAGTTTTCTTTAAGACCTGGACCCACATACTCAGCTCCCCATTACTAAAACACTATCATGGGCATGATCTTGGCGCCTGATGTTGAGAGTTACTTAACTCATGATCTTGGCTTTCTCCACTCAACCATGGTAACCCTGGAAGAAATTCTTAACATTTCAAAACTAAGTCCAGACATCCAGGCTCACAGACTAACCCCATAACAGTAATTCAATACTGGGCATGATTTTATTCAGTAAAGGCCTGGACCCACAAACTCACCCCAATACTACAACATTATTATGGGCATGATCTTTGGCCGACTTAAGTGTGACTTCTCGTAGGCTTTCCCACTTCGACCATGGTTACCCTGGAAGAAATTTTTAAACGTTCAAAATCTAAATCCAGACATCCAGGCTCACAGACTAACCCCATAACAGTAACACATTACTGGGCATGATTTTATTCAGTAAAGGCCCTGTATTACAGTTTTCTTTAAGGCCTGGGCCACAAACTCACCCCATTACTATAAATCTTTAAAGGGCATGATCTTGACAGGGTTAAGAGTGACTTCTCATAGGCTTTCCCACTCGACCATGGTAACCCTGGAAGAAATTTTTAAGCGCTCAAAACCTAAGTCCAGACATCCAGGGGCTTCATCCAGGGCTTCATCCAGGCGATATTGGCCGGTTTAACTGCGACTTCTTTGAATGCTAATCCACTCGACCATGGTAACCCTGGAACAAATATTTGAGCATTCAAAACCTACGCCCAGATATCCAGGCTCAAGACTAACCCCATAACAGCAAGACATTACTGGGCATGATTTTATTCACTTAAGGCCCTGTACTACAGTTTTCTTTAAGCCCACAAACTGGACCCACATACTCAGCCTTTGTCATTACTAAAAGCCCACAGACTCACACTATTATGGGCATGATCTTGGCCGGTGTTGAGTGTTACTTCTCGCAGGCTTTCCCACTCGACCATGGTAACCCTGGAAGAAATTTTTAACATTTCAAAAACTAAGTCCAGATATCCAGGCTAAAGACTAACCCCATAAGAGCAATTCAATACTGGGCATGATTTTGTTCACTAAATGCCCTGTATTACAGTTTTCTTTAAGGCCTGGGCCCACAAACTCACCTCCCATTACTATAACACTTTTATGGGCATGATCTTGGCCGGGTTAAGTGTGACTTCTCGTAGGCTTTCTTACTCGACCATGGTAACCCCTGGAACAAATGTTTGAGCGTTCAAAACCTACATCCAGACATCCAGGCGCTTCATCCAGGCGATATTGGTCGGTTTAAGTGTGACTTTTTGGATGCTAATCCACTCGACCATGGTAACCCTGGAACAGTTATTTGAGCATTCAAAACCTACGTCCAGACATCCAGGCTCACAGACTAATCCCATAACAATAACACATTACTGGGCATGATTTTATTCAGTAAAGGCCTGGACCCACAAACTCACCCCAATACTACAACATCATTATGGGCATGATCTTGGCCGACTTAAGTGTGACTTCTCGTAGGCTTTCACACTCACCATGGTTACCCTGGAAGAAATTTTTAAACGCTCAAAATCTAAATCCAGACATCCAGGGCTTCATCCAGGCGCTTCATCCAAGCGATATTGGCGGTTTAAGTGCAACTTTTGGATGCTAATCCACTCGACCATGGTAACCCTGGAACAAATATTTGAGCATTCAAAACCTACGTCCGGATATCCAGGCTCTAGACTAACCCCATAACAGCAAGACATTACTGGGCATGATTTTATTCACTAAAGGCCCTGTATTACAGTTTTCTTCAAGGCCTGGGCCCACAAACTCACCCCAGTAGTATAACACTTTCAAGGGCATGATCTTTGTCGGGTTTATTTTATTCAGTAAAGGCCTGAGCCCATAGACTCACCCCATTACTATAACACTATTATGGGCATGATCTTGGCCGGTTTAAGTGTGACTTCTCGTAGTCTTTCCCACTCAACAATGGCAACCCTGGAAGAAATATTCAAGCATTCAAAACCTACGTCCAGACATACAGGCTCACAGACTAACCCCATAACAGTAACACATTACTGGGCATGATTTTATTCAGTAAAGACCCTGTATTACAGTTTTCTTTAAGGCTTGGGCCCACAAACTCACTCCATTACTATAACACTAATAGGGGCATGATCTTGGCCGGTTAAGTGTGACTTCTCGTAGTCTTTCCCACTCAACAATGGCAACCCTGGAAGAAATATTCAAGCATTCAAAACCTACATCCAGACATACAGGCTCACAGACTAACCCCATAACAGTAACACATTACTGGGCATGATTTTATTCAGTAAAGGCCCTGTATTACAGTTTTCTTTAAGGCTTGGGCCCACAAACTCACTCCATTACTATAACACTAATAGGGGCATGATCTTGGCGAGTTATGTGCGACTTCTCGTAGGCTTTCCCACTCTCGACCATATTAACCCTGGAAGAAATTTTTAAGCGCTCAAAACCTAAATCAAAACATCCAGGCTCACAGACAAACCCCCATAAGAGCAACACATTACTGGGCATGATTTTATTCAGTAAAGGCCTGGGGCCACAGATTCAACCGATTACTGTTAAACTTTTATGGGCATGATCTTGACAGGGTTAAGAGTGACTTCTCGTAGGCTTTCCCACTCGACCATGGTAACCCTGGAAGAAATTTTTAAGCGCTCAAAACCTAAGTCCAGACATCCAGGCGATATTGTCCGGTTTAAGTTCGACTTCTCGGACACTAATCCACTCGACCATGGTAACCCTGTAACAAATGTTTGAGCGCTCAAAACTACATCCAGACATCCAGGCGCTTCATCTAGTCGATATTGGCCGGTTTAAGTGCGACCTCTCCGACGCTTATCCACTCGACCATGGTAACCCTGGAACAAATTTTTGAGCATTCAAAACTACGTCCAGACATCCAGGCTCACAGACTAATCCCATAACAGTAACACATTACTGGGCATGATTTTATTCAGTAAAGGCCTGGACCCACAAACTCACCCCAATACTACAACATTATTATGGGCATGATCTTGGCCGACTTAAGTGTGACTTCTCGTAGGCTTTCCCACTCGACCATGGTTACCCTGGAAGTAATTTTTAAACGCTCAAAATCTAAATCCAGACATCCAGGCTCACAGACTAACCCCATAACAGTAACACATTACTGGGCATGATTTTATTCAGTAAAGTCCCTGTATTACAGTTTTCTTTAAGGCCTGGGCCCACAAACTCACCCCATTACTATAAACCTTTAAAGGGCATGATCTTGACAAGGTTAAGAGTGACTTCTCATAGGCATTCCCACTCGACCATGGTAACCCTGGAAGAAATTTTTAAGCGCTCAAATCCTAAGTCCAGACATCCAGGGGCTTCATCCAGGCGCTTCATCCAGGCGGTATTGGCCGGTTTAAGTGCAACTTTTGGATGCTAATCCACTCGACCATGGTAACCCTGGAACAAATATTTGAGCATTCAAAACCTACGTCCAGATATCCAGGCTCTACACTAACCCCATAACAGCAAGACATTACTGGGCATGATTTTATTCACTAAAGGCCCTGTATTACAGTTTTCTTCAAGGCCTGGGCCCACAAACTCACCCCAGTACTATAACACTTTCAAGGGCATGATCTTTGTCGGGTTCATTTTATTCAGTAAAGGCCTGAGCCCACAGACTCACCCCATTACTATAACACTATTATGGGCATGATCTTGGTCGACTTAAGTGTGACTTCTCTTAGGCTTTCTTACTCGACCATGGTAACCCTGGAAGGAACTTTTAAGCATTCAAAACCTACGCCCAGACATCCAAGCACACAGACTAACCCCTTAACAGTAACACACACTGGGCATGATTTTATTCAGTAAAGGCCTGGGCCCACAGACTCACTCCATTACTATATCGCTATTAGAGACATGATCTTGGCCGGGTTAAGTGTGACTTCTCTTAGGCTTTCCCACTCGACCATGGTAACCCTAGAAGAAGTTTTTAAGCATTCAAAACCTAAGTCCAGACATCCAGGGGCTTCATCCAGGCGATATTGGCCGGATTAAGTGCGACTTCTCGGATGCTAATCCACTCACCATGGTAACCCTGGAACAAATATTTGAGCATTCAAAACCTAAGTCCAGACATCCAGGCTCACAGACTAACCCCATAACAGTAACACATTACTGGGCATGATTTTATTCAGTAAAGGCCCTGTATTACAGTTTTCTTTGAGGCTTGTGGCCACAAACTCACTCCATTACTATAACACTAATAGGGGCATGATCTTGGCCGGTATAAGTGTGACTTCTCGTAGGCTTTCCCACTCGACCATATTAACCCTGGAAGCAATTTTTAAGCGCTCAAAAACCTAAATCCAGACATCCAGGCTCACAGACAAACCCCATAACAGCAACACATTACTGGGCATGATTTTATTCAGTAAAGGCCTGGGCCCACAGATTCAACCCATTACTATTAAACTTTTATGGGCAAATTTTTAAGCGTTCAAAACCTCAGTCCAGACATCCAGGCGCTTCATCCAGGCGACATTGGCCGGTTTAAGTGCGACTTTTCGGAAGCTAATCCACTCACCATGGTAACCCTGGAAAAAATATTTGAACTTTCAAAACCTACGCCCAGACATCCAGGCTCACAGACTAACCCCATAACAATAACATTACTGGGCATGATTTTATTCAGTAAAATCCCTGTATTACAGTTTTCTTTTAAGGCATGGGCCCACAAACTCACCCCATTACTATAAAAACTTTAAAGGGCGTGATCTTGACAGGGTTAAAAGTGACTTCTCGGATGCTAATCCACTCGACCATGGTAACCCTGGAACAAATTTTTGAGCATTCAAAACCTGCGTCCAGACATCCAGGCTCACAGACTAACCCCATAACAGGTACACACATACTGGCCATGATTTTATTCAATAAAAGCCTGGGCCCACAGATTCAACACATTACTATAACACTTTTATAAGCATGATCTTGGCCGGGTTAAGTGTGACTTCTCGTGGCTTTCCCACTCGACCATGGTAACCCTGGAAGAAATATTGAAACATTCAAAACCTAAATCCAGACATCCAGGCTCACAGACTAACCCCATAACAGGAACACATTACTGGCCATGATTTTATTCACTAAAGGCCTGGGCCCATAGATTCCACCCATTGCTATAACACTTTTAAAAGCATGATCTTGGCCGGGTTATGTGACTTCTCGTAGGCTTTCCCACTCGACCATGGTAACCCTGGAAGAAATATTGAAGCATTCAAAACCTAAATCCAGACATCCAGGCTCACAGACTAACCCCATAACAGCAACAGATTACTGGGCATGATTTTATTCAGTAAAGGCCTGGGCCCACAAATTCACTCCATTACTATAACACTATTAAGGGCATGATCTTGGCAGGGTTAAGTGTGACTTCTCGTAGGCTTTCCCACTTGACCCTATTAACCCTGGAAGAAATTTTTAAGCTTTCAAAACCTACGTCCAGACATGCAGGCTCACAGACTAACCCCATAACAGTAACACATTACTGGGCATGTTTTTATTCAATAAAGGCCCTGTATTACAGTTTTCTTTAAGGCCTGGGCCCACAACTCACACCATTACTATAAAATTTTTATGGGCATGATCTTTGCAGGGTTAAGCGTGACTTCTCGTAGGCTTTCCCACTCCACCATGGTAACCCTGGAAGAAATTTTTAAGCATTCAAAACCTAAGTCCAGACATCCAGGCGATATTGGCCGGTTTAAGTGCGACTTCTCGGACGCTAATCCACTTGACCAAGGTAACCCTGGAAAAAACTATTAAAGCATTCAAAACCTACATCCAGACATCCAGACTCACAGACTAACCCCTTAACAGCAACACATTACTGGGCATAATTTTATTCACTAAAGGCCCTGTGTTACAGTTTTCTTTAAGGCCTGGACCAACAGACTCAGCCCATTACGATAAAACTTTTATGGGAATGATCTTGGCCGGGTTATGTGACTTCTCGTAGGCTTTCCCACTCGACCATGGTAACCCTGGAAGAAGTTTTTAAGCTGCTCAAAACTTATATCTAGACATCCAGGCTCACAGACTAACTCCATAACAGTAACACATTACTGGGCATGATTTTATTCAGTAAAGGCCTGGGCTCACAGATTCAACCCATTACTATAACACTTTTATAAGCATGATCTTGGCCGGTTTAAGTGTGACTTCTGTAGTCTTTCCCACTACACAATGGTAACCCTGGAAGAAATATTCAAGCATTCAAAACTCTGCGTCCAGACATGCAGGCTCACAGACTAACCCCACAACAGTAACACATTACTGGGCATGATTTTACTCAGTAAAGGCCCTGTATTACAGTTTTCTTTAAGGCCTGGACCCACAAACTCACCCCATTACTACAAAACTTTTATGGGCATGATCTTGACAGGGTTAAGAGTGACTTCTAGGGCTTTCCCACTCAACCATGGTAACCCTGGAAGAAATTTTTCAGCTGCTCAAAACCTAAGTCCAGACATCCAGGCGCTTCATCCAGGCGGTTTTGGCTGGTTTAAGTGCGACTTCTCGACGCTAATCCACTCGACCATGGTAACCCTGGAAGAACTATTGAAGCATTTAAAACCTAAATCCAGACATCCAGGCTCACAGACTAACCCCAAAAAGTAACACATTACTGGGCATGATTTTATTCAGTAAAGGCCCTTTATTATAGTTTTCTTTAAGGCATGGGCCCACAAACTCACCCCATTACTATGACACTTTCTTGGGCATGATCTTGGCCGGGTTAAGTGTGACTTCTCGTAGGTTTTCCCACTCGACCATGGTAACCCTGGAAGAAATTTTTAAGCCGCTCAAAACCTAAGTCCAGACATCCAGGGGCTTCATCCAGGCGCTTCATCCAGGCGATATTGGCCGGTTTAAGTGCGACTTCTCGGACGCTTATCCACTCGACCATAGTAACCCTGGAACAAATTTTTGAGCATTCAAAACCTACGTCCAGACATCCAGGCTCACAGACTAATCCCATAACAGTACCACATTAATGGGCATGATTTTATTCAGTAAAAGCCTGGACCCACAAACTCACCCCAATACTACAACATTCTTACGGGCATGATCTTGGCCGACTTAAGTTTGACTTCTCGTAGGCTTTCCCACTCGACCATGGTTACCCTGGAAGAAATTTTTAAACGTTCAAAATCTAAATCCAGACATCCAGGCTCACAGACTAACCCCATAACAGTAACACGTTACTGGGCATGATTTTATTCAGTAAAGGCCCTGTATTACAGTTTTCTTTAAGGCCTGGGCCCACAAACTCACCCCATTACTATAACACTATTATGGGCATGATCTTGGCCGGTTTAAGTGTGACTTCTCGTAGTCTTTCCCACTCAACAATGGCAACCCTGGAAGAAATATTCAAGCATTCAAAACCTACGCCCAGACATACAGGCTCACAGACTAACCCCATAACAGTAACACATTCAAGGGCATGATTTTATTCAGTAAAGGCCCTGTATTACAGTTTTCTTTAAGGCTTGGGCCCACAAACTCACTCCATTACTATAACACTAATAGGGCATGATCTTGGCCGCTTTAAGTGTGACTTCTCGTAGTCTTTCCCACTCAACAATGGCAACCCTGGAAGAAATATTCAAGCATTCAAAACCTAAGTCCAGACATACAGGCTCACAGACGAACTCCATAACAGCAACACATTACTGGGCATGATTTTATTCAGTAAAGGCCTGGGTCCCACAGTTTCAACCCATTACTATTAAACTTTTATGGGCATGATCTTGACAGGGTTAAGAGTGACTTCTTGTAGGCTTTCCCACTCGAACACGGTAACCCTGGAAGAAATTTTTAAGCGCCCAAAATCTCAGTCCAGACATCCAGGCGCATCATCCAGGCAACATTGGCCGGATTAAGTGAGACTTCTCGAAGCTAATCCACTCGACCATGGTAACCCTGGAAAAAATATTTGAACGTTCAAAACCTACGCCCAGATATCCAGGCTCACAGACTAACCCATTAACAGTAACACATTACTGGGCATGATTTTATTCAGTAAAGGCCCTGTATTACAGTTTTCTTTAAGGCCTGGGCCCAAAACTCACCCCATTACTATAAAACTTTAAAGGCATGATCTTGACAGGGTTAAGAGTGACTTCTCATAGGCTTTCCCACTCCACCATGGTAACCCTTGAAGAAATTTTTAAGCTGCTCAAAACCTAAGTCCAGACATCCAGGGGCTTCATCCAGGCACTTCATCCAGGTGATATTGGCCGATTTAAGTGCAACTTTTTGATGCTAATCCACTCTCGACCATGGTAACCCTGGAAAAAATATTTGAGCATTCAAAACCTACGTCCAGATATCCAGGCTCTAGACTAACCCCATAACAGCAAGACATTACTGGGCATGATTTTATTCACTAAAGGCCCTGTATTACAGTTTTCTTCAAGGCCTGGGCCCACAAACTCACCCCATTACTATAATACTTTTATGTGCATGATCTTGGCCGTGTTAAGCGTGACATCACGTAGGTTTTCTAACTCGACCATGGTAACCCTGGAAGAAATATTGAAGCATTTAAAACCTAAATCCAGACATCCAGGCTCACAGACTAACCCCATAACAGTTACACATTACTGGGCACGATTTTATACAGTAAGGGCCTAGGGCCACAGACTCACCACATTACTCTATCACTATTACGGGCATGATCTTAGCCGTGTTAAGTGTGACTTCTTGTAGGCTTTCTTACTCGACCATGGTAACCCTGGAAGAAATTTTTAAGCGTTCAAAACCTACATCCAGACATCCAGGCTCACAGACTAACCCCAAAACAGTAACACATTACTGGGCATGATTTTATTCAGTAAAGGCCTGGGCCCACAGACTCACCCCATTACTATAACACTATTATGGGCATGATCTCGGCCGGGTTAAGTGTGACTTCTCATAGGCTTTCCCACTCGACCATGGTAACCCTTGAAGAAATTTTTAAGCTGCTTCAAAACCTAAGTCCAGACATTCAGGGGCTTCATCCAGGCGCTTCATCCAGGTGATATTGGCCGGTTTAAGTGCAACTTTTTGGATGCTAATCCACTCGACCATGGTAACCCTGGAACAAATATTTGAGCATTCAAAACCTACGTCCAGATATCCAGGCTCTAGACTAACCCCATAACAGCAAGACATTACTGGGCATGATTTTATTCACTAAAGGCCCTGTATTACAGTTTTCTTCAAGGCCTGAGCCCACAGACTCACCCCATTACTATAACACTATTATGGGCATGATCTTGGCCGGTTTAAGTGTGACTTCTCGTAGTCTTTCCCACTCAACAATGGTAACCCTGGAAGAAATATTCAAGCATTCAAAACCTACGTCCAGACATACAGGCTCACAGACTAACCCCATAACAGTAACACATTACTGGGCATGATTTTATTCAGTAAAGGCCCTGTATTACAGTTTTCTTTAAGGCTTGGGCCCACAAACTAACTCCATTACTATAACACTAATAGGGGCATGATCTTGGCCGGGTTATGTGACTTCTCGTAGGCTTTCCCACTCGACCATATTAAACCTGGAAGAAATTTTTAAGCGTTCAAAACCTAAATCCAGACATCCAGGCTCACAGACAAACCCCATAACAGCAACACATTACTGGGCATGATTTTATTCAGTAAAGGCCTGGGCACACAGATTCAACCCATTACTATTAAACTTTTATGGGCATGATCTTGACAGGGTTAAGAGTGACTTCTCGTAGTCTTTCCCACTCGACCACGGTTACCCTGGAAGAAATATTGAAGCATTCAAAACCTAAATCCAGACATCCAGGCTCACAACAGGAACACATTACTGGCCATGATTTTATTCACTAAAGGCCTGGGCCCACAGATTCCACCCATTGCTATAACACTTTTATAAGCATGATCTTGGCCGACTTAAGTGTGACTTCTCGTAGGATTTCCCACTCGACCATGGTAACCCTGGAAGAAATAATGAAGCATTCAAAACCTAAATCCAGACATCCAGGCTCACAGACTAACCCCATAACAGCAACACATTACTGGGCATGTTTTTATTCAATAAAGGCCCTGTATTACAGTTTTCTTTAAGGCCTGGGCCCACAAACTCACACCATTACTATAAAATTTTATATGGGCATGATCTTCGCAGGGTTAAGCGTGACTTCTCGTAGGCTTTCCCACTCGACCATGGTAACCCTGGAAGAAATAATGAAGCATTCAAAACCTAAATCCAGACATCCAGGCTCACAGACTAACCCCATAACAGCAAGACATTACTGGGAATGATTTTAATCACTAAAGGCCCTGTACTACAGTTTTCTTTAAGGCCTGGACCCACAGACTCACCGCATTACTAAAACACTATTATGGGCATGATCTTGGCCGGTGTTGAGTTTTACTTCTCGTAGTCTTTCCCACTCAACAATGGTAACTCTGGAAGAAATATTTAAGCATTCAAAACCTATATCCAGACATGCAGGCTCACAGACTAACCCCATAACAGTAACACATTACTGGGCATAATTTTATTCAGTAAAGGCCCTGTATTACAGTTTTCTTTAAGGCTTGGGCCCACAAAATCACTCAATTACTAGAACAGTATTAGGGGCATGATCTTGGCCGGTGTTGAGTGTGACTTCTCGTAGGCTTTCCCACTCGACCATATTAACCCTGGAGAAAAATTTTAAGTGTTCAAAACCTAAATCCAGACATCCAGGCTCACAGGCTAACCCCATAACAGGGACACATTACTGGACATGATTTTATTCAGTAAAGGCCTGGGCCCACAGATTCAACCCATTACTATAACACTTTTACACGCATGATCTTGGCCGGTTTAAGTGTGACTTCTCGGACGCTAATCCACTCGACAATGGTAACCCTGGAACAATTGTTTGAGCGTTCAAAACCAACATCCAGACATCCAGGCCCTTCAACCTGTCGATATTGGCCGGTTTAAGTGCGACTTCTCGTAGGCTTTCCCACTCGACCATGGCAACCCTGGAACAAATATTTGAGCGTTCAAAACTTACGTCCAGACATCCAGGATCACAGACTAATCCCAAAGCAGTAAAACATTACTGGGCATGATTTTATTCAGTAAAGGCCTGGGCCCACAAACTCACCCCATTATTACAACACTATTTTGGGCATGATCTTGGCCAGGTTAAGCGTGACTTCTCGTAGGTTTTCCCACTCGACCATGGTAATTCAGGAAGAAATATTGAAGCAATAAAGCCTAAATCCAGACATCCATGCTCACAGACTAACCCCATAACAGTAACACATTACTGGGCATGATTTTATTCAGTAAAGGCCTTGGCCCACAGACTCACCCCATTACTATGACACTATTATGGGCATGATCTTGGCCGGGTTAAGTGTGACTTCTCGGACGCTAATCCACTCGACCATGGTAACCCTGGAACAATTGTTTGAGCGTTCAAAACCAACATCCAGACATCCAGGCCCTTCATCCTGTCGATATTGGCCGGTTTAAGTGCGACTTCTCGTAGGCTTTCCCACTCGACCATGGCAACCCTGGAACAAATATTTGAGCGTTAAAAACCTACGTCCAGACATCCAGCCTCACAGACTAATCCTATAACATTAACAAATTACTGGGCATGATTTAATTCACTAAAGGCCCTGTATTACAGCTTTCTTTAAGGCCTAGACCCACAGACTAACCCCATTACTACAACACTTTTATAGACATGATCTTGGCCGGTTAAGTGTGACTTCTCGTAGGCTTTCCCACTGACCATGGTAACCCTGGAAGAAATTTTTAAGAGTTCAAAACCTAAGTCCAGACACCTAGGCGCTTCATCCAGGCGATATTGGCCGTTTTAAGTGCGACTTCTCGGACGCTAATCCACTCGACCATGGTAACCCTGGAACAAATATTTGAGCGCTCAAAACCTACGTCCAGACATCCAGCCTCACAGACTAACCCTATAAAAGTAACACAATACTGGGCATGACTTTATTCAGTAAAGGCCTGGGCCCACAAACTCAACCCATTACTATAACAATTTTATGGGCATGATCTTTGCCGGTTATGTGACTTCTCGTAGGCTTTCCCACTCGACCATAGTAACCCTGGAAGAAATTTTTAAGCTGCTCAAAACCTACATCCAGACATCCAGGCTCACAGACTAACCCCATTACAGTAACACATTACTGGGCATGATTTTATTCAGTAAAGGCCCTGTATTACAGTTTTCTTTAAGGCCTGGGCCCACAAACTCACCCCATAACTTTAAAGGGCATGATCTTGACAGGGTTAAGAGTGACTTCTCATAGGCTTTCCCACTCCACCATGGTAACCCTGGAAGAAATTTTTAAGCTGCTCAAAACCTAAGTCCAGACATCCAGGGGCTTCATCCAGGCACTTCATCCAGGTGATATTGGCCGGTTTAAGTGCAACTTTTTGGATGCTAATCCACTCGACCATGGTAACCCTGGAACAAATATTTGAGCATTCAAAACCTACGTCCAGATATCCAGGCTCTAGACTAACCCCATAACAGCAAGACATTACTGGGCATGATTTTATTCACTAAAGGCCCTGTATTTCAGTTTTCTTCAAGGCCTGGGCCCACAAACTCACCCCATTACTATAATACTTTTATGTGCATGATCTTTGCCGTGTTAAGCGTGACGTCACGTAGGTTTTCTAACTCGACCATGGTAACCCTGGAAGAAATATTGAAGCATTTAAAACCTAAATCCAGACATCCAGGCTCACAGACTAACCCCATAACAGTTACACATTACTGGGCACGATTTTATACAGTAAGGGCCTAGGGCCACAGACTCACCACATTACTCTATCACTATTACGGGCATGATCTTAGCCGTGTTAAGTGTGACTTCTTGTAGGCATTCTTACTCGACCATGGTAACCCTGGAAGAAACTTTTAAGCGTTCAAAACCTACATCCAGACATCCAGGCTCACAGACTAACCCCAAAACAGTAACATATTACTGGGCAGGATTTTATTCAGTAAAGGCCTGGGCCCACAGACTCACCCCATTACTATAACACTATTATGGGCATGATCTCGGCCGGGTTAAGTGTGACTTTCCCACTCGACCATGGTAACCCTTGAAGAAATTTTTAAAATTTCAAAAACTAAGTCCAGATATTCAAGCTCAGGACTAACCCCATAACAGCAAGACATTACTGGGAATAATTTTATTCACTAAAGGCCCTGTATTACAGTTTTCTTCAAGGCCTGGGCCCACAAGCTCAACCCAGTACTATAACACTTTCAAGGGCATGATCTTTGTCGGGTTTATTTTATTTAGTAAAGGCCTGAGCCCACAGACTCACCCCATTACTATAACACTATTATGGGCATGATCTTGGCCGGTTTAAGTGTGACTTCTCGTAGTCTTTCCCACTCAACAATGGCAGCCCTGGAAGAAGTTTTTAAGCATTCAAAACCTAAGTCCAGACATCCAGGGGCTTCATCCAGGCGATATTGGCGGTTTAAGTGCGACTTCTCGGATGCTAATCCACTTGACCATGGTAACCCTGGAACAAATATTTGAGCATTCAAAACCTACGTCCAGATATCCAGGCTCAAGACTAACCCCATAACAGCAAGACATTACTGGGAATGATTTTATTCACTAAAGGCCCTGTACTACAGTTTTCTTTAAGGCCTGGACGCACAGACTCACCCCATTACTAAAACACTATTATGGGCATGATCTTGGCCGGTGTTGAGAGTGTTACTTCGTAGGCTTTCCCACTCGACCATGGTAACCCTGGAAGAAATTTTTAACATTTCAAAAACTAACCCCATAAGAGCAATTCAATACTGGGCATGATTTTGTTCACTAAATGCCCTGTATTACAGTTTTCTTTAAGGCCTGGGCCCACAAACTCACCCCAATACTATAACACTTTTATGGGCATGATCTTGGCCGGGTTAAGTGTGACTTCTCGTAGGCTTTCTTACTCGACCATGGTAACCCTGGAACAAATGTTTAAGCATTCAAAACCTACATCCAGACATCCAGGCGCTTCATCCAGTCGATATTGGCCGGTTTAAGTGCGACTTCTCGGACGCTTATCCACTCGACCATGGTAACCCTGGAACAAATTTTTGAGCATTCAAAACCTACGTCCAGACATCCAGGCTCACAGACTAATCCCATAACAGTAACACATTACTGGGCATGATTTTATTCAGTAAAGGCCTGGACCCACCAACTCACCCCAATACTACAACATTATTATGGGCATGATCTTGGCCGACTTAAGTGTGACTTCTCGTAGGCTTTCCCACTCGACCATGGTTACCCTGGAAGAAATTTTTAAACGTTCAAAATCTAAATCCAGACATCCAGGCTCACAGACTAACCCCATAACAGTAACACATTACTGGGCATGATTTTATTCAGTAAAGGCCCTGTATTACAGTTTTCTTTAAGGCCTGGGCCCACAAACTCACCCCATTACTATAAAACTTTAAAGGGACTTCTCGTCTTTCCCACTCAACAATGGCAACCCTGGAAGAAATATTCAAGCATTCAAAACCTACGTCCCAGACATACAGGCTCACAGACTAACCCCATAACAGTAACACATTACTGGGCATGATTTTATTCAGTAAAGGCCCTGTATTACAGTTTTCTTTAAGGCTTGGGCCCACAAACTAACTCCATTACTATAACACTAATAGGGGCATGATCTTGGCCGGTTAAGTGTGACTTCTCGTAGGCTTTCCCACTCGACCATATTAAACCTGGAAGAAATTTTTAAGCTGCTCAAAACCTAAATCCAGACATCCAGGCTCACAGACAAACCCCATAACAGCAACACATTACTGGGCATGATTTTATTCAGTAAAGGCCTGGGCCCACAGATTCAACCCATTTCTATTAAACTTTTATGGGCATGATCTTGACAGGGTTAAGAGTGACTTCTCGTAGTCTTTCCCACTCGACCACGGTTACCCTGGAAGAAATATTGAAGCATTCAAAACCTAAATCCAGACATCCAGGCTCACAACAGGAACACATTACTGGCCATGATTTTATTCACTAAAGGCCTGGGCCCACAGATTCCACCCATTGCTATAACACTTTTATAAGCATGATCTTGGCTGACTTAAGTGTGACTTCTCGTAGGCTTTCCCACTCGACCATGGTAACCCTGGAAGAAATAATGAAGCATTCAAAACCTAAATCCAGACATCCAGGCTCACAGACTAACCCCATAACAGCAACACATTACTGGGCATGTTTTTATTCAATAAAGGCCCTGTATTACAGTTTTCTTTAAGGCCTGGGCCCACAAACTCACACCATTACTATAAAATTTTTATGGGCATGATCTTCGCAGGGTTAAGCGTGACTTCTCGTAGGCTTTCCCACTCGACCATGGTAACCCTGGAAAAAACTATTGAAGCATTCAAAACCTAAATCCAGACATCCAGACTCACAGATTAACCCCATAACAGTAACACATTACTGGGTATGATTTTATTCAGTAAAGGCCCTGTAGTACAGTTTTCTTTAAGGCCTGGGCCCACAAACTCACCCCATTACTATAAAACTTTAAAGGGCATGATCTTGACAGGGTTAAGAGTGACTTCTCATAGGCTTTCCCACTCGACCATGGTAACCCTGGAAGAAATTTTTAAGCATTCAAAACCTAAGTCCAGACATCCAGGCGATATTGGCTGGTTTAAGTGCAACTTCTCGGACGCTAATCCACTTGACCATGGTAACCCTGGAAAAAAATATTGAAGCATTCAAAACCTAAATCCAGACATCCAGGCTCACAGACTAACCCCATAACAGTAACACATTACTGGGCATGATTTTATTCAGTAAAGGCCTGGGCCCACAAACTCACCAGATTACTATAACAATTTCATGGGCATGATCTTGGCCGGGTTAAGTGTGATTTCTCGTAGGTTTTCCCACTCAACCACGGTAACCCTTGAAGAAATTTTTAAGCATTCAAAACCTACGTCCAGACATCCAGGCACACAGACTATCCCCATAACAGCAACACATTACTGGCAATGATTTTATTCAGTGAAGGCCTGGGCCCAGAAACTCAACCCATTACTACAACACTATTATGGGCATGATCTTGGCCGGGTTAAGTGTGACTTCTTGTAGGCTTTCCCACTCGACCATATTTACCCTGGAAGAAATTTTTAAGCGTTCAAAACCTAAATCCAGACATCCAGGCTCAAGACTAACCCCATAAGAGCAATTCAATACTGGGCATGATTTTGTTCACTAAATGCCCTGTATTACAGTTTTCTTTAAGGTCTGGGCCCACAAACTCACCCCATTATTATAACACTTTTATGAGCATGATCTTTGCCGGGTTAAGTGTGACTTCTCGTAGGCTTTCTTACTCGACCATGGTAACCCTGGAACAAGTGTTTGAGCGTTCAAAACCTACATCCAGCCATCCAGGCGCTTCATCCAGGCGATATTGGTCGGTTTAAGTGCAACTCTTTGGATGCTAATCCACTCGACCATGGTAACCCTGGAATAAATATTTGAGCATTCAAAACCTACGTCCAGATATCCAGGCTCTAGACTAACCCCATAACAGCAAGACATTACTGGGCATGATTTTATTCACTAAAGGCCCTGTATTACAGTTTTCTTCAAGGCCTGGGCCCACAAACTCACCCCAGTACTATAACACTTTCAAGGGCATGATCTTGGCCGGTTTAAGTGTGACTTCTCGTAGTCTTTCCCACTCAACAATGGCAACCCTGGAAGAAATATTCAAGCATTCAAAACCTACGTCCAGACATACAGGCTCACAGACTAACCCCATAACAGTAACACATTACTGGGCATGATTTTATTCAGTAAAGGCCATGTATTACAGTTTTCCTAAGGCTTGGGCCCACAAACTCACTCCATTACTATAACACTAATAGGGGCATGATCTTGGCCGGGTTAGTGTGACTTCTCGTAGGCTTTCCCACTCGACCATGGTTACCCTGGAAGAAATTTTTAAACGTTCAAAATCTAAATCCAGACATCCAGGCTCACAGACTAACCCCATAACAGTAACACATTACTGGGCATGATTTTATTCAGTAAAGGCCCTGTATTTCAGTTTTCTTTAAGGCCTGGGCCCACAAACTCAACCCATTACTATAAAACTTTAAAGGGCATGATCTTGACAGGGTTAAGAGTGACTTCTCATAGGCTTTCCCACTCGACCATGGTAACCCTGGAAGAAATTTTGCTGCTCAAAACCTAAGTCCAGACATCCAGGGCTTCATCCAGGCGCTTCATCCAGGCGATATTGGCCGGTTTAAGTGCGACTTCTCGGATGCTAATCCACTCGACCATGGTAACCCTGGAACAAACATTTGAGCATTCAAAACCTACGTCCAGATATCCAATCTCAAGACTAACCCCATAAGAGCAATTCAATACTGGGCATGATTTTGTTCACTAAATGCCCTGTATTACAGTTTTCTTTAAGGTCTGGGCCCACAAACTCACCCCATTACTATAACACTTTTATGGGCATGATCTTTGCCGGGTTAAGTGTGACTTCTCGTAGGCTTTCTTACTCGACCATGGTAACCCTGGAACAAATGTTTGAGCGCTCAAAACCTACATCCAGACAGCCAGGCGCTTCATTCCGCGATATTGGCCGTTTAAGTGCAACTCTTTGGATGCTAATCCACTCGACCATGGTAACCCTGGAACAAATATTTGAGCATTCAAAACCTACGTCCAGATATCCAGGCTCTAGACTAACCCCATAACAGCAAGACATTACTGGGCATGATTTTATTCACTAAAGGCCCTGTATTACAGTTTTCTTCAAGGCCTGGGCCCACAAACTCACCCCAGTACTATAACACTTTCAAGGGCATGATCTTGGCCGGTTTAAGTGTGACTTCTCGTAGTCTTTCCCACTCAACAATGGCAACCCTGGAAGAAATATTCAAGCATTCAAAACCTACGTCCAGACATACAGGCTCACAGACTA
This sequence comes from Puntigrus tetrazona, assembly GCF_018831695.1. Classification (NCBI taxonomy): domain Eukaryota; kingdom Metazoa; phylum Chordata; class Actinopteri; order Cypriniformes; family Cyprinidae; genus Puntigrus; species Puntigrus tetrazona. The sequence goes on from NW_025048617.1 coordinate 24,441, forward strand.
ACCCCATAACAGCAAGACATTACTGGGCATGATTTTATTCAGTAAAGGCCATGTATTACAGTTTTCCTTAAGGCTTGGGCCCACAAACTCACTCCATTACTATAACACTAATAGGGGCATGATCTTGGCCGGTTATGTGACTTCTCGTAGGCTTTCCCACTCGACCATGGTTACCCTGGAAGAAATTTTTAAACGTTCAAAATCTAAATCCAGACATCCAGGCTCACAGACTAATCCCATAACAGTAACACATTACTGGGCATGATTTTATTCAGTAAAGGCCCTGTATTACAGTTTTCTTTAAGGCTTGGGCCCACAAACTCACTCCATTACTATAACACTAATAGGGGCATGATCTTGACAGGGTTAAGAGTGACTTCTCATAGGCTTTCCCACTCGACCATGGTAACCCTGGAAGAAATTTTTAAGCGTTCAAAACCTAAGTCCAGACATCCAGGGGCTTCATCCAGGCGCTTCATCCAGGCGATATTGGCCGGTTTATGTGCGACTTCTCGGACGCTTATCCACTCGACCATGGTAACCCTGGAACAAATTTTTGAGCGTTCAAAACCTACATCCAGACATCCAGGCGCTTCATCCAGTCGATATTGGCCGGTTTAAGTGCGACTTCTCGGACGCTTATCCACTCGAACATGGTAACCCTGGAACAAATTTTTGAGCATTCAAAACCTACGTCCAGACATCCAGGCTCACAGACTAACCCCATAACAGTGACACATTACTGGGCATGATTTTATTCAGTAAAGGCCTGGACCCACAAACTCACCCCAATACTACAACATTATTATGGGCATGATCTTCGCCGACTTAAGTGTGACTTCTCGTAGGCTTTCCCACTTGACCATGGTTACTCTGGAAGCAATTTTTAAACGTTCAAAATCTAAATCCAGACAACAGTAACACATTACTGGGCATGATTTTATTCAGTAAAGACCCTGTATTACAGTTTTCTTTAAGGCCTGGGCCCACAAACTCACCCCATTACTATAACACTTTAAAGGGCATGATCTTGACAGGGTTAAGAGTGACTTCTCATAGGCTTTCCCACTCGACTATGGTAACCCTGGAAGAAATTTTTAAGCGCTCAAAACCTAAGTCCAGACATCCAGGGGCTTCAGCCAAGCGATATTGGCCGGTTTAAGTGCGACTTTACGGATGCTAATCCACTTGACCATGGTAACCCTGGAACAAATATTTGAGCATTCAAAACCTACGTCCAGATATCCAGGCCCAAGACTAACCCCATAACAGCAAGACATTACTGGGCATGATTTTATTCACTAAAGGCCCTGTATTACAGTTTTCTTCAAGACCTGGGCCCACAAACTCACCCCAGTACTATAAAACTTTCAAGGGCATTATCTTTGTCGGGTTTATTTTATTCAGTAAAGGCCTGAGCCCACAGACTCACCCCATTACTATAACACTATTATGGGCATGATCTTGGCCGGTTTAAGTGTGACTTCTCGTAGTCTTTCCCACTCAACAATGGTAACCCTGGAAAAAATATTCAAGCATTCAAAACCTACGCCCAGACACATACAGGCTCACAGACTAACCCCATAACAGTAACACATTACTGGGCATGATTTTATTCAGTAAAGGCCCTGTATTACAGTTTTCTTTAAGGCTTGGGCCCACAAACTCACTCCATTACTATAACACTAATAGGGGCATGATCTTGGCCGGGTTATGTGACTTCTCGTAGGCTTTCCCACTCGACCATATTAACCCTGGAAGAAATTTTTAAGCTGCTCAAAACCTAAATCCAGACATCCAGGCTCAAAGACAAACCCCATAACAGCAACACATTACTGGGCATGATTTTATTCAGTAAAGGCCTGGGCCCACAGATTCAACCCATTACTATTAAACTTTTATGGGCAAATTTTTAAGGGTTCAAAACCTCAGTCCAGACATCCAGGCGCTTCATCCAGGCGACATTGGCCGGTTTAAGTGCGACTTTTCGAAGCTAATCCACTCGACCATGGTAACCCTGGAACAAATATTTGAGTGTTCAAAACCTACGTCCAGATATCCAGGCTCAAGACTAACCCCATAACAGCAAGACATTACTGGGAATGATTTTATTCACTAAAGGCCCTGTATTACAGTTTTCTTTAAGACTTGGGCCCACAAACTCACTCCATTACTATAACACTATTATGGGCATGATCTTGGCCGGGTTTAGTGTGACTTCTTGTAGGTTTTCCCACTCGACCATATTAACCCTGGAAGAAATTTTTGCGTTCAAAACCTAAATCCAGACATCCAGGCTCACAGACTAACCCCATAACAGGAACACATTACTGGCCATGATTTTATTCACTAAAGGCCTGGGCCCACAGATTCCACCCATTGCTATTACACTTTTATAAGCATGATCTTGGCCGGGTTAAGTGTGACTTCTCGTAGGCTTTCCCACTCTCGACCATGGTAACCCTGGAAGAAATATTGAAGCTTTCAAAACCTAAATCCAGACATCCAGGCTCACAGACTAACCCCATAACAGCAACACATTACTGGCCATGATTTTATTCAGTAAAGGCCTGGGCCCACAAATTCACTCCATTACTATAACACTATTATGGGCATGATCTCGGCCGGGTTAAGTGTGACTTCTCATAGGCTTTCCCACTCGACCATGGTAACCCTTGAAGAAATTTATAAGCGTTCAAAACCTAAGTCCAGACATTCAGGGGCTTCATCCAGGCGCTTCATCCAGGTGATATTGGCCGGTTTAAGTGCAACTTTTTGGATGCTAATCCACTCGACCATGGTAACCCTGGAACAAATATTTGAGCATTCAAAACCTACGTCCAGATATCCAGGCTCTAGACTAACCCCATAACAGCAAGACATTACTGGGCATGATTTTATTCACTAAAGGCCCTGTATTACAGTTTTCTTCAAGGCCTGGGCCCACAAACTCACCCCAGTACTATAACACTTTCAAGGGCATGATCTTTGTCGAGTTTATTTTATTCAGTAAAGGCCTGAGCCCACAGACTCACCCCATTACTATAACACTATTATGGGCATGATCTTGGCCGGTTTATGTGTGACTTCTCGTAGTCTTTCCCACTCAACAATGGTAACCCTGGAAAAAATATTCAAGCATTCAAAACCTACGTCCAGATATACAGGCTCACAGACTAACCCCATAACAGTAACACATTACTGGGCATGATTTTATTCAGTAAAGGCCCTGTATTACAGTTTTCTTTAAGGCTTGGGCCCACAAACTCACTCCATTACTATAACACTAATAGGGGCATGATCTTGGCTGGTTAAGTGTGACTTCTCGTAGGCTTTCCCACTCGACCATGGTTACCCTGGAAGAAATTTTTAAACGATCAAAATCTAAATCCAGACATGCAGGCTCACAGACTAACCCCATAACAGTAACACATTACTGGGCATGATTTTATTCAGTAAAGGCCCTGTATTACAGTTTTCTTTAAGGCCTGGGCCCACAAACTCACCCCATTACTATAAAACTTTAAAGGGCATGATCTTGACAGGGTTAAGAGTGACTTCTCATAGGCTTTCCCACTCGATTATGGTAACCCTGGAAGAAATTTTTAAGCGTTCAAAACCTAAGTCCAGACATCCAGGGGCTTCATCCAGGCGCTTCATCCAGGCGATATTGGCCGGTTTAAGTGCGACTTCTCGGATGCTAATCCACCTGACCATGGTAACACTGGAACAAATTTTTGAGCATTCAAAACCTGCGTCCAGACATCCAGGCTCACAGACTAATCCCATAACAGTAACACATTACTGGGCATGATTTTATTCAGTAAAGGCCTGGACTCACAAACTCACCCCAATACTACAACATTATTATGGGCATGATCTTGGCCGACTTAAGTGTGACTTCTCGTAGGCTTTCCCACTCGACCATGGTTACCCTGGAAGAAATTTTTACATTTCAAAACTAAGTCCAGATATCCAGGCTCAAGACTAACCCCATAAGAGCAATTCAATACTGGGCATGATTTTGTTCACTAAATGCCCTGTATTACATTTTTCTTTAAGGCCTGGGCCCACAAACTCACCCCATTACTATAACACTTTTATGGGCATGATCTTGGCCGGGTTAAGTGTGACTTCTCGTAGGCTTTCTTACTCGACCAAGGTAACCCTGGAGCAAATGTTTGAGCGTTCAAAACCTACATCCAGACATCCAGGCGCTTCATCCAGTCGATATTGGCCGGTTTAAGTGCGACTTCTCGGACGCTTATCCACTCGACCATGGTAACCCTGGAACAAATTTTTGAGCATTCAAAACCTACGTCCAGACATCCAGGCTCACAGACTAATCCCATAACAGTAACACATTACTGGGCATGATTTTATTCAGTAAGGGCCTGGACCCACAAACTCACCCCAATACTACAACATTATTATGGGCATGATCTTTGCCGACTTAAGTGTGACTTCTCGTAGGCTTTCCCACTCGACCATGGTTACCCTGGAAGAAATTTTTAAATGTTCAAAATCTAAATCCAGACATCCAGGCTCACAGACTAACCCCATAACAGTAACACGTTACTGGGCATGATTTTATTCAGTAAAGGCCCTGTATTACAGTTTTCTTTAAGGCCTGGGCCCACAAACTCACCCCATTACTATAAAACTTTAAAGGGCATGATCTTGACAGGGTTAAGAGTGACTTCTCATAGGCTTTCCCACTCGACCATGGTAACCCTGGAAGAAATTTTTAAGCGTTCAAAACCTAAGTCCAGACATCCAGGGGCTTCATCCAGGCGATATTGGCTGGTTTAAGTGCGACTTCTCGAATGCTAATGCACTCGACCATGGTAACCCTGGAACAAATATTTGAGCATTCAAAACCTACGTCCAGATATCCAGGCTCAAGACTAACCCCATAACAGCAAGACATTACTGGGAATGATTTTATTCAATAAAAGCCCTGTACTACAGTTTTCTTTAAGGCCTGGACCCACATACTCAGCCCATTACTAAAACACTATTATGGGCATGATCTTGGCCGGTGTTGAGTGTTACTTCTCGTAGGCTTTCCCACTCGACCATGGTAACCCTGGAAGAAATTTTTAACATTTCAAAAACTAAGTCCAGACATCCAGGCTAAAGACTAACCCCATAAGAGCAATTCAATACTGGGCATGATTTTGTTCACTAAATGCCCTGTATTACAGTTTTCTTTAAGGCCTGGGCCCACAAACTCACCCCATTACTATAACACTTTTATGGGCATGATCTTGGCCGGGTTAAGTGTGACTTCTCGTAGGCTTTCTTACTCGACCATGGTAACCCTGGAACAAATGTTTGAGCGTTCAAAACCTACATCCAGACATCCAGGCGCTTCATCCAGGCGATATTGGTCGGTTTAAGTGTGACTTTTGGATGCTAATTCACTCGACCATGGTAATCCTGGAACAAATATTTGAGCATTCAAAACCTACGTCCAGACATCCAGGCTCACAGACTAATCCCATAACAATAACACATTACTGGGCATGATTTGATTCAGTAAAGGCCTGGACCCACAAACTCACCCCAATACTACAACATCATTATGGGCATGATCTTGGCCGACTTAAGTGTGACTTCTCGTAGGCTTTCACACTCGACCATGGTTACCCTGGAAGAAATTTTTAAACGTTCAAAATCTAAATCCAGACATCCAGGGGCTTCATCCAGGCGCTTCATCCAGGCGATATTGGCCGGTTTAAGTGCAACTTTTTGGATGCTAATCCACTCGACCATGGTAACCCTGGAACAAATATTTGAGCATTCAAATCCTACGTCCAGACATACAGGCTCACAGACTAACCCCATAACAGTAACACATTACTGGGCATGATTTTATTCAGTAAAGGCCCTGTATTACAGTTTTCTTTAAGGCTTGTGCCCACGAACTCACTCCATTACTATAACACTAATAGGGGCATGATCTTGGCCGGGTTAAGTGTGACTTCTCGTAGTCTTTCCCACTCAACAATGGCAACCCTGGAAGAAATATTCAAGCATTCAAAACCTACATCCAGACATACAGGCTCACAGACTAACCCCATAACAGTAACACATTACTGGGCATGATTTTATTCAGTAAAGGCCCTGTATTACAGTTTTCTTTAAGGCTTGGGCCCACAAACTCACTCCATTACTATAAAACTTTAAAGGGCATGATCTTGACAGGGTTAAGAGTGACTTCTCATAGGCTTTCCCACTCGACCATGGTAACCCTGGAAGAAATTTTTAAGCGTTCAAATCCTAAATCCAGACATCCAGGGGCTTCATCCAGGCTCTTCATCCAGGCGATATTGGCCGGTTTAAGTGCAACTTTTTGGATGCTAATCCACTAGACCATGGTAACCCTGGAACAAATATTTGAGCATTCAAAACCTACGTCCGGATATCCAGGCTCTAGACTAACCCCTTAACAGCAAGACATTACTGGGCATGATTTTATTCACTAAAGGCCCTGTATTACAGTTTTCTTCAAGGCCTGGGCCCACAAACTCACCCCAGTAGTATAACACTTTCAAGGGCATGATCTTTGTCGGGTTTATTTTATTCAGTAAAGGCCTGAGCCCACAGACTCACCCCATTACTATAACACTATTATGGGCATGATCTTGGCGGTTTAAGTGTGACTTCTCGTAGTCTTTCCCACTCAACAATGGCAACCTTGGAAGAAATATTCAAGCATTCAAAACCTACGTCCAGACATACAGGCTCACAGACTAACCCCATAACAGTAACACATTACTGGGCATGATTTTATTCAGTAAAGGCCCTGTATTACAGTTTTCTTTAAGGCTTGGGCCCACAAACTCACTCCATTACTATAACACTAATAGGGGCATGATCTTGGCCGGGTTAAGTGTGACTTCTCGTAGGCTTTCCCACTCGACCATGGTTACCCTGGAAGAAATTTTTAAACGATCAAAATCTAAATCCAAACATCCAGGCTCACAAACTAACCCCATAACAGTAACACATTACTGGGCATGATTTTATTCAGTAAAGGCCCTGTATTACAGTCTTCTTTAAGGCCTGGGCCCACAAACTCACCCCATTACTATAAAACTTTAAAGGGCATTATCTTGACAGGGTTAAGAGTGACTTCTCATAGGCTTTCCCACTCGACTATGGTAACCCTGAAAGAAATTTTTAAGCATTCAAAATCTAAGTCCAGACATCCAGGGGCTTCATCCAGGCGATCCAGGCGATATTGGCCAGTTTAAGTGCGACTTCTCGGACGCTTTGATCCACTCGACCATGGTAACCCTGGAACAAATTTTTGAGCATTCAAAACCTACGTCCCAGACATCCAGGCTCACAGACTAATCCCATAACAGTAACACATTACTGGGCATGATTTTATTCAGTAAAGGCCTGGACCTACAAACTCACCCCAATACTACAACATTATTATGGGCATGATCTTTGCCGACTTAAGTGTGACTTCTCGTAGGCTTTCCCACTCGACCATGGTTACCCTGGAAGAAATTTTTAAACGCTCAAAATCTAAATCCAGACATCCAGGCTCACAGACTAACCCCATAACAGTAACACGTTACTGGGCATGATTTTATTCAGTAAAGGCCCTGTATTACAGTTTTCTTTAAGGCCTGGGCCCACAAACTCACCCCATTACTATAAATCTTTAAAGGGCATGATCTTGACAGGGTTAAGAGTGACTTCTCATAGGCTTTCCCACTCGACCATGGTAACCCTGGAAGAAATTTTTAAGCGTTCAAAACCCAAGTCCAGACATCCAGGGGCTTCATCCAGGCGATATTGGCTGGTTTAACTGCGACTTCTCGAATGCTAATGCACTCGACCATGGTAACCCTGGAACAAATATTTGAGCATTCAAAACCTACGTCCAGATATCCAGGCTCAAGACTAACCCCATAACAGCAAGACATTACTGGGCAATGATTTTATTCACTAAAGGCCCTGTACTACAGTTTTCTTTAAGACCTGGACCCACATACTCAGCCCATTACTAAAACACTATTATGGGCATGATCTTGGCCGGTGTTGAGTGTTACTTCAGGCTTTCCCACTCGACCATGGTAACCCTGGAAGAAATTTTTAACATTTCAAAACTAAGTCCAGATATCCAGGCTAAAGACTAACCCCATAAGAGCAATTTAATACTGGGCATGATTTTATTCAGTAAAGGCCTGGACCCACAAACTCACCCCAATACTACAACATTATTATGGGCATGATCTTTGCCGACTTAAGTGTGACTTCTCATAGGCTTTCCCACTCGACCATGGTTACCCTGGAAGAAATTTTTACATTTCAAAAACTAAGTCCAGATATCCAGGCTCAAGACTAACCCCATAAGAGCAATTCAATACTGGGCATGATTTTGTTCACTAAATGCCCTGTATTACAGTTTTCTTTAAGGCCTGGGCCCACAAACTCACCCCATTACAATAACACTTTTATGGGCATGATCTTGGCCGGGTTAAGTGTGACTTCTCGTGAGGCTTTCTTACTCGACTAAAGGTAACCCTGGAGCAAATGTTTGAGCGCTCAAAACCTACATCCAGACATCCAGGCGCTTCATCCAGTCGATATTGGCCAGTTTAAGTGCGACTTCTGACGCTTATCCACTCGACCATGGTAACCCTGGAACAAATTTTTGAGCATTCAAAACCTACGTCCAGACATCCAGGCTCACAGACTAATCCCATAACAGTAACACATTACTGGGCATGATTTTATTCAGTAAAGGCCTGGACCCACAAACTCACCCCAATACTACAACATTATTATGGGCATGATCTTTGCCGACTTAAGTGTGACTTCTCGTAGGCTTTCCCACTCGACCATGGTTACCCTGGAAGAAATTTTTAAACGTTCAAAATCTAAATCCAGACATCCAGGCTCACAGACTAACCCCATAACAGTAACACGTTACTGGGCATGATTTTATTCAGTAAAGGCCCTGTATTACAGTTTTCTTTAAGGCCTGGGCCCACAAACTCACCCCATTACTATAAATCTTTAAAGGGCATGATCTTGACAGGGTTAAGAGTGACTTCTCATAGGCTTTCCCACTCGACCATGGTAACCCTGGAAGAAATTTTTAAGCGTTCAAAACTAAGTCCAGACATCCAGGGGCTTCATCCAGGCGATATTGGCTGGTTTAACTGCGACTTCTCGAATGCTAATGCACTCGACCATGGTAACCCTGGAACAAATATTTGAGCATTCAAAACCTACGTCCAGATATCCAGGCTCAAGACTAACCCCATAACAGCAAGACATTACTGGGAATGATTTTATTCACTAAAGGCCCTGTACTACAGTTTTCTTTAAGACCTGGACCCACATACTCAGCCCATTACTAAAACACTATTATGGGCATGATCTTGGCCGGTGTTGAGTGTTACTTCTCGCAGGCTTTCCCACTCGACCATGGTAACCCTGGAAGAAATTTTTAACATTTCAAAAACTAAGTCCAGATATCCAGGCTAAAGACTAACCCCATAAGAGCAATTCAATACTGGGCATGATTTTATTCAGTAAAGGCCTGGACCCACAAACTCACCCCAATACTACAACATTATTATGGGCATGATCTTTGCCGACTTAAGTGTGACTTCTCGTAGGCTTTCCCACTCGACCATGGTTACCCTGGAAGAAATTTTTAAACGTTCAAAATCTAAATCCAGACATCCAGGCTCACAGACTAACCCCATAACAGTAACACGTTACTGGGCATGATTTTATTCAGTAAAGGCCCTGTATTACAGTTTTCTTTAAGGCCTGGGCCCACAAACTCACCCCATTACTATAAATCTTTAAAGGGCATGATCTTGACAGGGTTAAGAGTGACTTCTCATAGGCTTTCCCACTCGACCATGGTAACCCTGGAAGAAATTTTTGCTGTTCAAAACCTAAGTCCAGACATCCAGGGGCTTCATCCAGGCGATATTGGCTGGTTTAACTGCGACTTCTCGAATGCTAATGCACTCGACCATGGTAACCCTGGAACAAATATTTGAGCATTCAAAACCTACGTCCAGATATCCAGGCTCAAGACTAACCCCATAACAGCAAGACATTACTGGGAATGATTTTATTCACTTAAGGCCCTGTACTACAGTTTTCTTTAAGACCTGGACCCACATACTCAGCCCATTACTAAAACACTATTATGGGCATGATCTTGGCCGGTGTTGAGTGTTACTTCTCGCAGGCTTTCCCACTCACTTCATGGTAACCCTGGAAGAAATTTTTAACATTTCAAAAACTAAGTCCAGATATCCAGGCTAAAGACTAACCCCATAAGAGCAATTCAATACTGGGCATGATTTTGTTCACTAAATGCCCTGTATTACAGTTTTCTTTAAGGCCTGGGCCCACAAACTCACCCCATTACTATAACACTTTTATGGGCATGATCTTGGCAGGGTTAAGTGTGACTTCTCGTAGGCTTTCTTACTCGACCATGGTAACCCTGGAACAAATGTTTGAGCGCTCAAAACCTACATCCAGACATCCAGGCGCTTCATCCAGGCGATATTGGTCGGTTTAAGTGTGACTTTTGGATGCTAATCCACTCGACCATGGTAACCCTGGAACAATTATTTGAGCATTCAAAACCTACGTCCAGACATCCAGGCTCACAGACTAATCCCATAACAATAACACATTACTGGGCATGATTTTATTCAGTAAAGGCCTGGACCCACAAACTCACCCCAATACTACAACATCATTATGGGCATGATCTTGGCCGACTTAAGTGTGACTTCTCGTAGGCTTTCACACTCGACCATGGTTACCCTGGAAGAAATTTTTAAACGTTCAAAATCTAAATCCAGACATCCAGGGGCTTCATCCAGGCGCTTCATCCAAGCGATATTGGCCGGTTTAAGTGCAACTTTTTGGATGCTAATCCACTCGACCATGGTAACCCTGGAACAAATATTTGAGCATTCAAAACCTACGTCCGGATATCCAGGCTCTAGACTAACCCCATAACAGCAAGACATTACTGGGCATGATTTTATTCACTAAAGGCCCTGTATTACAGTTTTCTTCAAGGCCTGGGCCCACAAACTCACCCCAGTAGTATAACACTTTCAAGGGCATGATCTTTGTCGGGTTTATTTTATTCAGTAAAGGCCTGAGCCCATAGACTCACCCCATTACTATAACACTATTATGGGCATGATCTTGGCCGGTTTAAGTGTGACTTCTCGTAGTCTTTCCCACACTCAACAATGGCAACCCTGGAAGAAATATTCAAGCATTCAAAACCTACATCCAGACATACAGGCTCACAGACTAACCCCATAACAGTAACACATTACTGGGCATGATTTTATTCAGTAAAGACCCTGTATTACAGTTTTCTTTAAGGCTTGGGCCCACAAACTCACTCCATTACTATAACACTAATAGGGGCATGATCTTGGCCGGGTTAAGTGTGACTTCTCGTAGTCTTTCCCACTCAACAATGGCAACCCTGGAAGAAATATTCAAGCATTCAAAACTACATCCAGACATACAGGCTCACAGACTAACCCCATAACAGTAACACATTACTGGGCATGATTTTATTCAGTAAAGGCCCTGTATTACAGTTTTCTTTAAGGCTTGGGCCCACAAACTCACTCCATTACTATAACACTAATAGGGGCATGATCTTGGCCGAGTTATGCGACTTCTCGTAGGCTTTCCCACTCGACCATATTAACCCTGGAAGAAATTTTTGCCGCGTCAAAACCTAAATCAAAACATCCAGGCTCACAGACAAACCCCATAAGAGCAACACATTACTGGGCATGATTTTATTCAGTAAAGGCCTGGGGCCACAGATTCAACCGATTACTGTTAAACTTTTATGGGCATGATCTTGACAGGGTTAAGAGTGACTTCTCGTAGGCTTTCCCACTCGACCATGGTAACCCTGGAAGAAATTTTTAAGCGTTCAAAACCTAAGTCCAGACATCCAGGCGATATTGTCCGGTTTAAGTTCGACTTCTCGGACGCTAATCCACTCGACCATGGTAACCCTGTAACAAATGTTTGAGCGTTCAAAACCTACATCCAGACATCCAGGCGCTTCATCTAGTCGATATTGGCCGGTTTAAGTGCGACCTCTCAGACGCTTATCCACTCGACCATGGTAACCCTGGAACAAATTTTTGAGCATTCAAAACCTACGTCCAGACATCCAGGCTCACAGACTAATCCCATAACAGTAACACATTACTGGGCATGATTTTATTCAGTAAAGGCCTGGACCCACAAACTCACCCCAATACTACAACATTATTATGGGCATGATCTTGGCCGACTTAAGTGTGACTTCTCGTAGGCTTTCCCACTCGACCATGGTTACCCTGGAAGTAATTTTTAAACGCTCAAAATCTAAATCCAGACATCCAGGCTCACAGACTAACCCCATAACAGTAACACATTACTGGGCATGATTTTATTCAGTAAAGGCCCTGTATTACAGTTTTCTTTAAGGCCTGGGCCCACAAACTCACCCCATTACTATAAACCTTTAAAGGGCATGATCTTGACAGGGTTAAGAGTGACTTCTCATAGGCATTCCCACTCGACCATGGTAACCCTGGAAGAAATTTTTGCCGCTCAAATCCTAAGTCCAGACATCCAGGGGCTTCATCCAGGCGCTTCATCCAGGCGGTATTGGCCGGTTTAAGTGCAACTTTTTGGATGCTAATCCACTCGACCATGGTAACCCTGGAACAAATATTTGAGCATTCAAAACCTACGTCCAGATATCCAGGCTCTACACTAACCCCATAACAGCAAGACATTACTGGGCATGATTTTATTCACTAAAGGCCCTGTATTACAGTTTTCTTCAAGGCCTGGGCCCACAAACTCACCCCAGTACTATAACACTTTCAAGGGCATGATCTTTGTCGGGTTCATTTTATTCAGTAAAGGCCTGAGCCCACAGACTCACCCCATTACTATAACACTATTATGGGCATGATCTTGGCCGGTGTTGAGTGTTACTTCTCGCAGGCTTTCCCACTCGACCATGGTAACCCTGGAAGAAATTTTTAACATTTCAAAAACTAAGTCCAGATATCCAGGCTAAAGACTAACCCCATAAGAGCAATTCAATACTGGGCATGATTTTGTTCACTAAATGCCCTGTATTACAGTTTTCTTTAAGGCCTGGGCCCACAAACTCACCCCATTACTATAACACTTTTATGGGCATGATCTTGGCCGGTTAGTGTGACTTCTCGTAGGCTTTCTTACTCGACCATGGTAACCCTGGAACAAATGTTTGAGCGTGCTCAAAACCTACATCCAGACATCCAGGCGCTTCATCCAGGCGATATTGGTCGGTTTAAGTGTGACTTTTGGATGCTAATCCACTCGACCATGGTAACCCTGGAACAGTTATTTGAGCATTCAAAACCTACGTCCAGACATCCAGGCTCACAGACTAATCCCATAACAATAACACATTACTGGGCATGATTTTATTCAGTAAAGGCCTGGACCCACAAACTCACCCCAATACTACAACATCATTATGGGCATGATCTTGGCTTGACTTAAGTGTGACTTCTCGTGAGGCTTTCACACTCGACCATGGTTACCCTGGAAGAAATTTTTAAACGCTCAAAATCTAAATCCAGACATCCAGGGGCTTCATCCAGGCGCTTCATCCAAGCGATATTGGCCGGTTTAAGTGCAACTTTTTGGATGCTAATCCACTCGACCATGGTAACCCTGGAACAAATATTTGAGCATTCAAAACCTACGTCCGGATATCCAGGCTCTAGACTAACCCCATAACAGCAAGACATTACTGGGCATGATTTTATTCACTAAAGGCCCTGTATTACAGTTTTCTTCAGGCCTGGGCCCACAAACTCACCCCAGTAGTATAACACTTTCAAGGGCATGATCTTTGTCGGGTTTATTTTATTCAGTAAAGGCCTGAGCCCATAGACTCACCCCATTACTATAACACTATTATGGGCATGATCTTGGCCGGTTTAAGTGTGACTTCTCGTAGTCTTTCCCACTCAACAATGGCAACCCTGGAAGAATTATTCAAGCATTCAAAACCTACGTCCAGACATCCAGGCTCACAGACTAACCCCATAACAGTAACACATTACTGGGCATGATTTTATTCAGTAAAGACCCTGTATTACAGTTTTCTTTAAGGCTTGGGCCCACAAACTCACTCCATTACTATAACACTAATAGGGGCATGATCTTGGCCGGGTTAAGTGTGACTTCTCGTAGTCTTTCCCACTCAACAATGGCAACCCTGGAAGAAATATTCAAGCATTCAAAACCTACATCCAGACATACAGGCTCACAGACTAACCCCATAACAGTAACACATTACTGGGCATGATTTTATTCAGTAAAGGCCCTGTATTACAGTTTTCTTTAAGGCTTGGGCCCACAAACTCACTCCATTACTATAACACTAATAGGGGCATGATCTTGGCCGAGTTATGTGCGACTTCTCGTAGGCTTTCCCACTCGACCATATTAACCCTGGAAGAAATTTTTAAGCGCTCAAAACCTAAATCAAAACATCCAGGCTCACAGACAAACCCCATAAGAGCAACACATTACTGGGCATGATTTTATTCAGTAAAGGCCTGGGGCCACAGATTCAACCGATTACTGTTAAACTTTTATGGGCATGATCTTGACAGGGTTAAGAGTGACTTCTCGTAGGCTTTCCCACTCGACCATGGTAACCCTGGAAGAAATTTTTAAGCGTTCAAAACCTAAGTCCAGACATCCAGGCGATATTGTCCGGTTTAAGTTCGACTTCTCGGACACTAATCCACTCGACCATGGTAACCCTGTAACAAATGTTTGAGCGCTCAAAACCTACATCCAGACATCCAGGCGCTTCATCTAGTCGATATTGGCGGTTTAAGTGCGACCTCTCCGACGCTTATCCACTCGACCATGGTAACCCTGGAACAAATTTTTGAGCATTCAAAACCTACGTCCAGACATCCAGGCTCACAGACTAATCCCATAACAGTAACACATTACTGGGCATGATTTTATTCAGTAAAGGCCTGGACCCACAAACTCACCCCAATACTACAACATTATTATGGGCATGATCTTGGCCGACTTAAGTGTGACTTCTCGTAGGCTTTCCCACTCGACCATGGTTACCCTGGAAGTAATTTTTAAACGTTCAAAATCTAAATCCAGACATCCAGGCTCACAGACTAACCCCATAACAGTAACACATTACTGGGCATGATTTTATTCAGTAAAGTCCCTGTATTACAGTTTTCTTTAAGGCCTGGGCCCACAAACTCACCCCATTACTATAAACCTTTAAAGGGCATGATCTTGACAAGGTTAAGAGTGACTTCTCATAGGCATTCCCACTCGACCATGGTAACCCTGGAAGAAATTTTTAAGCGTTCAAATCCTAAGTCCAGACATCCAGGGGCTTCATCCAGGCGCTTCATCCAGGCGGTATTGGCCGGTTTAAGTGCAACTTTTTGGATGCTAATCCACTCGACCATGGTAACCCTGGAACAAATATTTGAGCATTCAAAACCTACGTCCAGATATCCAGGCTCTACACTAACCCCATAACAGCAAGACATTACTGGGCATGATTTTATTCACTAAAGGCCCTGTATTACAGTTTTCTTCAAGGCCTGGGCCCACAAACTCACCCCAGTACTATAACACTTTCAAGGGCATGATCTTTGTCGGGTTCATTTTATTCAGTAAAGGCCTGAGCCCACAGACTCACCCCATTACTATAACACTATTATGGGCATGATCTTGGTCGACTTAAGTGTGACTTCTCTTAGGCTTTCTTACTCGACCATGGTAACCCTGGAAGGAACTTTTAAGCATTCAAAACCTACGCCCAGACATCCAAGCACACAGACTAACCCCTTAACAGTAACACATTACTGGGCATGATTTTATTCAGTAAAGGCCTGGGCCCACAGACTCACTCCATTACTATATCGCTATTAGAGACATGATCTTGGCCGGGTTAAGTGTGACTTCTCTTAGGCTTTCCCACTCGACCATGGTAACCCTAGAAGAAGTTTTTAAGCATTCAAAACCTAAGTCCAGACATCCAGGGCTTCATCCAGGCGATATTGGCCGGATTAAGTGCGACTTCTCGGATGCTAATCCACTCGACCATGGTAACCCTGGAACAAATATTTGAGCATTCAAAACCTAAGTCCAGACATCCAGGCTCACAGACTAACCCCATAACAGTAACACATTACTGGGCATGATTTTATTCAGTAAAGGCCCTGTATTACAGTTTTCTTTGAGGCTTGTGGCCACAAACTCACTCCATTACTATAACACTAATAGGGGCATGATCTTGGCCGGTATAAGTGTGACTTCTCGTAGGCTTTCCCACTCACTCACCATATTAACCCTGGAAGCAATTTTTGCCGCTCAAAACCTAAATCCAGACATCCAGGCTCACAGACAAACCCCATAACAGCAACACATTACTGGGCATGATTTTATTCAGTAAAGGCCTGGGCCCACAGATTCAACCCATTACTATTAAACTTTTATGGGCAAATTTTTGCCGCTCAAAACCTCAGTCCAGACATCCAGGCGCTTCATCCAGGCGACATTGGCCGGTTTAAGTGCGACTTTTCGAAGCTAATCCACTCACCATGGTAACCCTGGAAAAATATTTGAACTTTCAAAACCTACGTCCAGACATCCAGGCTCACAGACTAACCCCATAACAATAACACATTACTGGGCATGATTTTATTCAGTAAAATCCCTGTATTACAGTTTTCTTTAAGGCATGGGCCCACAAACTCACCCCATTACTATAAAAACTTTAAAGGGCGTGATCTTGACAGGGTTAAAAGTGACTTCTGGATGCTAATCCACTCGACCATGGTAACCCTGGAACAAATTTTTGAGCATTCAAAACCTGCGTCCAGACATCCAGGCTCACAGACTAACCCCATAACAGGTACACATTACTGGCCATGATTTTATTCAATAAAAGCCTGGGCCTACAGATTCAACACATTACTATAACACTTTTATAAGCATGATCTTGGCCGGGTTAAGTGTGACTTCTCGTAGGCTTTCCCACTCGACCATGGTAACCCTGGAAGAAATATTGAAACATTCAAAACCTAAATCCAGACATCCAGGCTCACAGACTAACCCCATAACAGGAACACATTACTGGCCATGATTTTATTCACTAAAGGCCTGGGCCCATAGATTCCACCCATTGCTATAACACTTTTAAAAGCATGATCTTGGCCGGTTAAGTGTGACTTCTCGTAGGCTTTCCCACTCGACCATGGTAACCCTGGAAGAAATATTGAAGCATTCAAAACCTAAATCCAGACATCCAGGCTCACAGACTAACCCCATAACAGCAACAGATTACTGGGCATGATTTTATTCAGTAAAGGCCTGGGCCCACAAATTCACTCCATTACTATAACACTATTAAGGGCATGATCTTGGCAGGGTTAAGTGTGACTTCTCGTAGGCTTTCCCACTTGACCCTATTAACCCTGGAAGAAATTTTTAAGCTTTCAAAACCTACGTCCAGACATGCAGGCTCACAGACTAACCCCATAACAGTAACACATTA
Source organism: Puntigrus tetrazona (assembly GCF_018831695.1). Lineage (NCBI taxonomy): Eukaryota > Metazoa > Chordata > Actinopteri > Cypriniformes > Cyprinidae > Puntigrus > Puntigrus tetrazona. Next base: position 42,109 of record NW_025048617.1, read on the forward strand.
CTGGGCATGTTTTTATTCAATAAAGGCCCTGTATTACAGTTTTCTTTAAGGCCTGGGCCCACAAACTCACACCATTACTATAAAATTTTTATGGGCATGATCTTTGCAGGGTTAAGCGTGACTTCTCGTAGGCTTTCCCACTCCACCATGGTAACCCTGGAAGAAATTTTTAAGCATTCAAAACCTAAGTCCAGACATCCAGGCGATATTGGCCGGTTTAAGTGCGACTTCTCGGACGCTAATCCACTTGACCAAGGTAACCCTGGAAAAAACTATTAAAGCATTCAAAACCTACATCCAGACATCCAGACTCACAGACTAACCCCTTAACAGCAACACATTACTGGGCATAATTTTATTCACTAAAGGCCCTGTGTTACAGTTTTCTTTAAGGCCTGGACCAACAGACTCAGCCCATTACGATAAAACTTTTATGGGAATGATCTTGGCCGGGTTATGTGACTTCTCGTAGGCTTTCCCACTCGACCATGGTAACCCTGGAAGAAGTTTTTAAGCGTTCAAAACTTATATCTAGACATCCAGGCTCACAGACTAACTCCATAACAGTAACACATTACTGGGCATGATTTTATTCAGTAAAGGCCTGGGCTCACAGATTCAACCCATTACTATAACACTTTTATAAGCATGATCTTGGCCGGTTTAAGTGTGACTTCTCGTAGTCTTTCCCACTACACAAATGGTAACCCTGGAAGAAATATTCAAGCATTCAAAACCTGCGTCCAGACATGCAGGCTCACAGACTAACCCCACAACAGTAACACATTACTGGGCATGATTTTACTCAGTAAAGGCCCTGTATTACAGTTTTCTTTAAGGCCTGGACCCACAAACTCACCCCATTACTACAAAACTTTTATGGGCATGATCTTGACAGGGTTAAGAGTGACTTCTCGTAGGCTTTCCCACTCAACCATGGTAACCCTGGAAGAAATTTTTCAGCGCTCAAAACCTAAGTCCAGACATCCAGGCGCTTCATCCAGGCGGTTTTGGCTGGTTTAAGTGCGACTTCTCGGACGCTAATCCACTCGACCATGGTAACCCTGGAAGAACTATTGAAGCATTTAAAACCTAAATCCAGACATCCAGGCTCACAGACTAACCCCAAAAAGTAACACATTACTGGGCATGATTTTATTCAGTAAAGGCCCTTTATTATAGTTTTCTTTAAGGCATGGGCCCACAAACTCACCCCATTACTATGACACTTTCTTGGGCATGATCTTGGCCGGGTTAAGTGTGACTTCTCGTAGGTTTTCCCACTCGACCATGGTAACCCTGGAAGAAATTTTAAGCTGCTCAAAACCTAAGTCCAGACATCCAGGGCTTCATCCAGGCGCTTCATCCAGGCGATATTGGCCGGTTTAAGTGCGACTTCTCGGACGCTTATCCACTCGACCATAGTAACCCTGGAACAAATTTTTGAGCATTCAAAACCTACGTCCAGACATCCAGGCTCACAGACTAATCCCATAACAGTACCACATTAATGGGCATGATTTTATTCAGTAAAAGCCTGGACCCACAAACTCACCCCAATACTACAACATTCTTACGGGCATGATCTTGGCCGACTTAAGTTTGACTTCTCGTAGGCTTTCCCACTCGACCATGGTTACCCTGGAAGAAATTTTTAAACGTTCAAAATCTAAATCCAGACATCCAGGCTCACAGACTAACCCCATAACAGTAACACGTTACTGGGCATGATTTTATTCAGTAAAGGCCCTGTATTACAGTTTTCTTTAAGGCCTGGGCCCACAAACTCACCCCATTACTATAACACTATTATGGGCATGATCTTGGCCGGTTTAAGTGTGACTTCTCGTAGTCTTTCCCACTCAACAATGGCAACCCTGGAAGAAATATTCAAGCATTCAAAACCTACGTCCAGACATACAGGCTCACAGACTAACCCCATAACAGTAACACATTCAAGGGCATGATTTTATTCAGTAAAGGCCCTGTATTACAGTTTTCTTTAAGGCTTGGGCCCACAAACTCACTCCATTACTATAACACTAATAGGGGCATGATCTTGGCCGCTTTAAGTGTGACTTCTCGTAGTCTTTCCCACTCAACAATGGCAACCCTGGAAGAAATATTCAAGCATTCAAAACCTAAGTCCAGACATACAGGCTCACAGACGAACTCCATAACAGCAACACATTACTGGGCATGATTTTATTCAGTAAAGGCCTGGGTCCCACAGTTTCAACCCATTACTATTAAACTTTTATGGGCATGATCTTGACAGGGTTAAGAGTGACTTCTTGTAGGCTTTCCCACTCGAACACGGTAACCCTGGAAGAAATTTTTAAGCGCCCAAAATCTCAGTCCAGACATCCAGGCGCATCATCCAGGCAACATTGGCCGGATTAAGTGAGACTTCTCGAAGCTAATCCACTCACCATGGTAACCCTGGAAAAAATATTTGAACGCTCAAAACCTACGCCCAGATATCCAGGCTCACAGACTAACCCATTAACAGTAACACATTACTGGGCATGATTTTATTCAGTAAAGGCCCTGTATTACAGTTTTCTTTAAGGCCTGGGCCCAAAACTCACCCCATTACTATAAAACTTTAAAGGGCATGATCTTGACAGGGTTAAGAGTGACTTCTCATAGGCTTTCCCACTCCACCATGGTAACCCTTGAAGAAATTTTTAAGCGTTCAAAACCTAAGTCCAGACATCCAGGGGCTTCATCCAGGCACTTCATCCAGGTGATATTGGCCGATTTAAGTGCAACTTTTGGATGCTAATCCACTCGACCATGGTAACCCTGGAAAAATATTTGAGCATTCAAAACCTACGCCCAGATATCCAGGCTCTAGACTAACCCCATAACAGCAAGACATTACTGGGCATGATTTTATTCACTAAAGGCCCTGTATTACAGTTTTCTTCAAGGCCTGGGCCCACAAACTCACCCCATTACTATAATACTTTTATGTGCATGATCTTGGCCGTGTTAAGCGTGACATCACGTAGGTTTTCTAACTCGACCATGGTAACCCTGGAAGAAATATTGAAGCATTTAAAACCTAAATCCAGACATCCAGGCTCACAGACTAACCCCATAACAGTTACACATTACTGGGCACGATTTTATACAGTAAGGGCCTAGGCCACAGACTCACCACATTACTCTATCACTATTACGGGCATGATCTTAGCCGTGTTAAGTGTGACTTCTTGTAGGCTTTCTTACTCTGACCATGGTAACCCTGGAAGAAATTTTTAAGCGCTCAAAACCTACATCCAGACATCCAGGCTCACAGACTAACCCCAAAACAGTAACACATTACTGGGCATGATTTTATTCAGTAAAGGCCTGGGCCCACAGACTCACCCCATTACTATAACACTATTATGGGCATGATCTCGGCCGGGTTAAGTGTGACTTCTCATAGGCTTTCCCACTCGACCATGGTAACCCTTGAAGAAATTTTTAAGCTGCTCAAAACCTAAGTCCAGACATTCAGGGGCTTCATCCAGGCGCTTCATCCAGGTGATATTGGCCGGTTTAAGTGCAACTTTTTGGATGCTAATCCACTCGACCATGGTAACCCTGGAACAAATATTTGAGCATTCAAAACCTACGCCCAGATATCCAGGCTCTAGACTAACCCCATAACAGCAAGACATTACTGGGCATGATTTTATTCACTAAAGGCCCTGTATTACAGTTTTCTTCAAGGCCTGAGCCCACAGACTCACCCCATTACTATAACACTATTATGGGCATGATCTTGGCCGGTTTAAGTGTGACTTCTCGTAGTCTTTCCCACTCAACAATGGTAACCCTGGAAGAAATATTCAAGCATTCAAAACCTACGCCCAGACATACAGGCTCACAGACTAACCCCATAACAGTAACACATTACTGGGCATGATTTTATTCAGTAAAGGCCCTGTATTACAGTTTTCTTTAAGGCTTGGGCCACAAACTAACTCCATTACTATAACACTAATAGGGGCATGATCTTGGCCGGGTTATGTGACTTCTCGTAGGCTTTCCCACTCGACCATATTAAACCTGGAAGAAATTTTTAAGCCGCTCAAAACCTAAATCCAGACATCCAGGCTCACAGACAAACCCCATAACAGCAACACATTACTGGGCATGATTTTATTCAGTAAAGGCCTGGGCACACAGATTCAACCCATTACTATTAAACTTTTATGGGCATGATCTTGACAGGGTTAAGAGTGACTTCTCGTAGTCTTTCCCACTCGACCACGGTTACCCTGGAAGAAATATTGAAGCATTCAAAACCTAAATCCAGACATCCAGGCTCACAACAGGAACACATTACTGGCCATGATTTTATTCACTAAAGGCCTGGGCCCACAGATTCCACCCATTGCTATAACACTTTATAAGCATGATCTTGGCCGACTTAAGTGTGACTTCTCGTAGGATTTCCCACTCGACCATGGTAACCCTGGAAGAAATAATGAAGCATTCAAAACCTAAATCCAGACATCCAGGCTCACAGACTAACCCCATAACAGCAACACATTACTGGGCATGTTTTTATTCAATAAAGGCCCTGTATTACAGTTTTCTTTAAGGCCTGGGCCCACAAACTCACACCCATTACTATAAAATTTTTATGGGCATGATCTTCGCAGGGTTAAGCGTGACTTCTCGTAGGCTTTCCCACTGACCATGGTAACCCTGGAAGAAATAATGAAGCATTCAAAACCTAAATCCAGACATCCAGGCTCACAGACTAACCCCATAACAGCAAGACATTACTGGGAATGATTTTAATCACTAAAGGCCCTGTACTACAGTTTTCTTTAAGGCCTGGACCCACAGACTCACCGCATTACTAAAACACTATTATGGGCATGATCTTGGCCGGTGTTGAGTTTTACTTCTCGTAGTCTTTCCCACTCAACAATGGTAACTCTGGAAGAAATATTTAAGCATTCAAAACCTATATCCAGACATGCAGGCTCACAGACTAACCCCATAACAGTAACACATTACTGGGCATAATTTTATTCAGTAAAGGCCCTGTATTACAGTTTTCTTTAAGGCTTGGGCCCACAAAATCACTCAATTACTAGAACAGTATTAGGGGCATGATCTGGCCGGTGTTGAGTGTGACTTCTCGTAGGCTTTCCCCCACTGACCATATTAACCCTGGAGAAAAATTTTAAGTGTTCAAAACCTAAATCCAGACATCCAGGCTCACAGGCTAACCCCATAACAGGGACACATTACTGGACATGATTTTATTCAGTAAAGGCCTGGGCCCACAGATTCAACCCATTACTATAACACTTTTACACGCATGATCTTGGCCGGTTTAAGTGTGACTTCTCGGACGCTAATCCACTCGACAATGGTAACCCTGGAACAATTGTTTGAGCGTTCAAAACCAACATCCAGACATCCAGGCCCTTCAACCTGTCGATATTGGCCGGTTTAAGTGCGACTTCTCGTAGGCTTTCCCACTCGACCATGGCAACCCTGGAACAAATATTTGAGCGCTTCAAAACTTACGCCCAGACATCCAGGATCACAGACTAATCCCAAAGCAGTAAAACATTACTGGGCATGATTTTATTCAGTAAAGGCCTGGGCCCACAAACTCACCCCATTATTACAACACTATTTTGGGCATGATCTTGGCCAGGTTAAGCGTGACTTCTCGTAGGTTTTCCCACTCGACCATGGTAATTCAGGAAGAAATATTGAAGCAATTAAAGCCTAAATCCAGACATCCATGCTCACAGACTAACCCCATAACAGTAACACATTACTGGGCATGATTTTATTCAGTAAAGGCCTTGGCCCACAGACTCACCCCATTACTATGACACTATTATGGGCATGATCTTGGCCGGGTTAAGTGTGACTTCTCGGACGCTAATCCACTCGACCATGGTAACCCTGGAACAATTGTTTGAGCGTTCAAAACCAACATCCAGACATCCAGGCCCTTCATCCTGTCGATATTGGCCGGTTTAAGTGCGACTTCTCGTAGGCTTTCCCACTCGACCATGGCAACCCTGGAACAAATATTTGAGCGTTAAAAACCTACGTCCAGACATCCAGCCTCACAGACTAATCCTATAACATTAACAAATTACTGGGCATGATTTAATTCACTAAAGGCCCTGTATTACAGCTTTCTTTAAGGCCTAGACCCACAGACTAACCCCATTACTACAACACTTTTTATAGACATGATCTTGGCCGGGTTAAGTGTGACTTCGTGAGGCTTTCCCACTCGACCATGGTAACCCTGGAAGAAATTTTTAAGAGTTCAAAACCTAAGTCCAGACACCTAGGCGCTTCATCCAGGCGATATTGGCCGCTTTTAAGTGCGACTTCTCGGACGCTAATCCACTCGACCATGGTAACCCTGGAACAAATATTTGAGCGCTCAAAACCTACGCCCAGACATCCAGCCTCACAGACTAACCCTAAATTTAACCTACACAATACTGGGCATGACTTTATTCAGTAAAGGCCTGGGCCCACAAACTCAACCCATTACTATAACAATTTTATGGGCATGATCTTTGCCGGGTTAAGTGTGACTTCTCGTAGGCTTTCCCACTCGACCATAGTAACCCTGGAAGAAATTTTTGCTGCTCAAAACCTACATCCAGACATCCAGGCTCACAGACTAACCCCATTACAGTAACACATTACTGGGCATGATTTTATTCAGTAAAGGCCCTGTATTACAGTTTTCTTTTAAGGCCTGGGCCCACAAACTCACCCCATAACTTTAAAGGGCATGATCTTGACAGGGTTAAGAGTGACTTCTCATAGGCTTTCCCACTCCACCATGGTAACCCTGAAGAAATTTTTAAGCTGTTCAAAACCTAAGTCCAGACATCCAGGGGCTTCATCCAGGCACTTCATCCAGGTGATATTGGCCGGTTTAAGTGCAACTTTTTGGATGCTAATCCACTCGACCATGGTAACCCTGGAACAAATATTTGAGCATTCAAAACCTACGTCCAGATATCCAGGCTCTAGACTAACCCCATAACAGCAAGACATTACTGGGCATGATTTTATTCACTAAAGGCCCTGTATTTCAGTTTTCTTCAAGGCCTGGGCCCACAAACTCACCCCATTACTATAATACTTTTATGTGCATGATCTTTGCCGTGTTAAGCGTGACGTCACGTAGGTTTTCTAACTCGACCATGGTAACCCTGGAAGAAATATTGAAGCATTTAAAACCTAAATCCAGACATCCAGGCTCACAGACTAACCCCATAACAGTTACACATTACTGGGCACGATTTTATACAGTAAGGGCCTAGGGCCACAGACTCACCACATTACTCTATCACTATTACGGGCATGATCTTAGCCGTGTTAAGTGTGACTTCTTGTAGGCATTCTTACTCGACCATGGTAACCCTGGAAGAAACTTTTGCCGCTCAAAACCTACATCCAGACATCCAGGCTCACAGACTAACCCCAAAACAGTAACATATTACTGGGCAGGATTTTATTCAGTAAAGGCCTGGGCCCACAGACTCACCCCATTACTATAACACTATTATGGGCATGATCTCGGCCGGGTTAAGTGTGACTTTCCCACTCGACCATGGTAACCCTTGAAGAAATTTTTAAAAATTTCAAAAACTAAGTCCAGATATTCAAGCTCAGGACTAACCCCATAACAGCAAGACATTACTGGGAATAATTTTATTCACTAAAGGCCCTGTATTACAGTTTTCTTCACAAGCTCAACCCAGTACTATAACACTTTCAAGGGCATGATCTTTGTCGGGTTTATTTTATTTAGTAAAGGCCTGAGCCCACAGACTCACCCCATTACTATAACACTATTATGGGCATGATCTTGGCCGGTTTAAGTGTGACTTCTCGTAGTCTTTCCCACTCAACAATGGCAGCCCTGGAAGAAGTTTTTAAGCATTCAAAACCTAAGTCCAGACATCCAGGGCTTCATCCAGGCGATATTGGCCGGTTTAAGTGCGACTTCTCGGATGCTAATCCACTTGACCATGGTAACCCTGGAACAAATATTTGAGCATTCAAAACCTACGTCCAGATATCCAGGCTCAAGACTAACCCCATAACAGCAAGACATTACTGGGAATGATTTTATTCACTAAAGGCCCTGTACTACAGTTTTCTTTAAGGCCTGGACGCACAGACTCACCCCATTACTAAAACACTATTATGGGCATGATCTTGGCCGTGTTGAGTGTTACTTCTCGTAGGCTTTCCCACTGACCATGGTAACCCTGGAAGAAATTTTTAACATTTCAAAACTAACCCCATAAGAGCAATTCAATACTGGGCATGATTTTGTTCACTAAATGCCCTGTATTACAGTTTTCTTTTAAGGCCTGGGCCCACAAACTCACCCCAATACTATAACACTTTTTATGGGCATGATCTTGGCCGGGTTAAGTGTGACTTCTCGTAGGCTTTCTTACTCGACCATGGTAACCCTGGAACAAATGTTTAAGCATTCAAAACCTACATCCAGACATCCAGGCGCTTCATCCAGTCGATATTGGCCGGTTTAAGCGCGACTTCTCGACGCTATCCACTCGACCATGGTAACCCTGGAACAAATTTTTGAGCATTCAAAACCTACGCCCAGACATCCAGGCTCACAGACTAATCCCATAACAGTAACACATTACTGGGCATGATTTTATTCAGTAAAGGCCTGGACCCACCAACTCACCCCAATACTACAACATTATTATGGGCATGATCTTGGCCGACTTAAGTGTGACTTCTCGTAGGCTTTCCCACTGACCATGGTTACCCTGGAAGAAATTTTTAAACGCTCAAAATCTAAATCCAGACATCCAGGCTCACAGACTAACCCCATAACAGTAACACATTACTGGGCATGATTTTATTCAGTAAAGGCCCTGTATTACAGTTTTCTTTAAGGCCTGGGCCCACAAACTCACCCCATTACTATAAAACTTTAAAGGGACTTCTCGTAGTCTTTCCCACTCAACAATGGCAACCCTGGAAGAAATATTCAAGCATTCAAAACCTACGCCCAGACATACAGGCTCACAGACTAACCCCATAACAGTAACACATTACTGGGCATGATTTTATTCAGTAAAGGCCCTGTATTACAGTTTTCTTTAAGGCTTGGGCCCACAAACTAACTCCATTACTATAACACTAATAGGGCATGATCTTGGCCGGGTTAAGTGTGACTTCTCGAGGCTTTCCCACTGACCATATTAAACCTGGAAGAAATTTTTAAGCGCTCAAAACCTAAATCCAGACATCCAGGCTCACAGACAAACCCCATAACAGCAACACATTACTGGGCATGATTTTATTCAGTAAAGGCCTGGGCCCACAGATTCAACCCATTTCTATTAAACTTTTATGGGCATGATCTTGACAGGGTTAAGAGTGACTTCTCGTAGTCTTTCCCACTCGACCACGTGTTACCCTGGAAGAAATATTGAAGCATTCAAAACCTAAATCCAGACATCCAGGCTCACAACAGGAACACATTACTGGCCATGATTTTATTCACTAAAGGCCTGGGCCCACAGATTCCACCCATTGCTATAACACTTTATAAGCATGATCTTGGCTGACTTAAGTGTGACTTCTCGTAGGCTTTCCCACTCCGACCATGGTAACCCTGGAAGAAATAATGAAGCATTCAAAACCTAAATCCAGACATCCAGGCTCACAGACTAACCCCATAACAGCAACACATTACTGGGCATGTTTTTATTCAATAAAGGCCCTGTATTACAGTTTTCTTTAAGGCCTGGGCCCACAAACTCACACCATTACTATAAAATTTTTATGGGCATGATCTTCGTGCAGGGTTAAGCGTGACTTCTCGCAGGCTTTTCCACTCGACCATGGTAACCCTGGAAAACTATTGAAGCATTCAAAACCTAAATCCAGACATCCAGACTCACAGATTAACCCCATAACAGTAACACATTACTGGGTATGATTTTATTCAGTAAAGGCCCTGTAGTACAGTTTTCTTTAAGGCCTGGGCCCACAAACTCACCCCATTACTATAAAACTTTAAAGGGCATGATCTTGACAGGGTTAAGAGTGACTTCTCATAGGCTTTCCCACTGACCATGGTAACCCTGGAAGAAATTTTTGCCATTCAAAACCTAAGTCCAGACATCCAGGCGATATTGGCTGGTTTATGCAACTTCGGACGCTAATCCACTTGACCATGGTAACCCTGGAAAAAATATTGAAGCATTCAAAACCTAAATCCAGACATCCAGGCTCACAGACTAACCCCATAACAGTAACACATTATTGGGCATGATTTTATTCAGTAAAGGCCTGGGCCCTACAAACTCACCAGATTACTATAACAATTTCATGGGCATGATCTTGGCCGGGTTAAGTGTGATTTCTCGTGTAGGTTTTCCCACTCAACCACGGTAACCCTGAAGAAATTTTAAGCATTCAAAACCTACGTCCAGACATCCAGGCACACAGACTATCCCCATAACAGCAACACATTACTGGCAATGATTTTATTCAGT
>NW_025048619.1:0-113569 GCF_018831695.1 Puntigrus tetrazona
TTATTGACTGGATGAAGCTCCTGGATGTCTGGATGCCAGGTTTTGAACGCTCAAACATTTGTTCCAGGGTTACCATGGTTGAGTGGATTAGGCGTCCGAGAAGTCGCACTTAAACCGGACAATATCGCCTGGATGTCTGGACAGGTTTTGAAGCGGCTTAAAGAAATTTCTTCCAGGAGTTACCATGGTCAGTGGGAAAGTCTACGAGAAGTCACTCTTGCAGCTATCAAGCTCATGCCCATAAAAGTTTAGTAGTAATGGGTTGAATCTGTGGAGCTGAGCCTTTACTGAATAAATTCATGCCCAGTAATGTGTTGCTGTTATGGAGTTTGTCTGTGAGCTTGGATGTCTGGATTTAGGTTTTGAGGCAGCAAAAATTTCTTCCAGGGTAACCATGAGTGAGTGGGAAAGCCTACGAGAAGTCACACTTAAGTCGGCCAAGATCTGTACCCATAATAATGTTGTAGTATTGGGGTGAGTTTGTGGGTCCAGGCCTTTGCTACTGAATAAAATCATGCCCAGTAATGTATTTACTGTTATGGGATTAGTCTGTGAGCCTGGATGTCTGGGCGTAGAGTTTTGAATGCTCAAAACTTGTTCCAGGGTTACCATGGTCGGAAGTGGATAAGGCGTCGAGAAGTCGCACTTAAACCGGCCATTATTGACTGGATGAAGCTCCTGGATGTCTGGGCGTGGGTTTGAGCGCCCAAACATTTGTTACAGGAGTTACCATGGTCGAGTGGATTAGCGTCGAGAAGTCGCACTTAAACCGGACAATACCGCCTGGATGTCTGGACTTAGGTTTTGAATGCTTAAAAAAATTTGTTCCAGGGTTACCATGGTTGAGTGGATCAGCATCCGAGAAGTCGCACTTAAACCGGCCAATATCGCCTGGATGAAGCACCTGTCTGAAGCCCTGGATGTCTGGACTTAGGTTTTGAATGCTTAAAAATTTCTTCCAGGGTTACCATGGTCGAGTGGGAAAGCCTATGAGAAGTCACTCTTAACCCTGTCAAGGTCATGCCCTTTAAAGTTTTATAGTAATGGGGTGAGTTTGTAGGCCCAGGCCTTAAAGAAAAAACTATAATACAGGGCCTGTACTGAATAAAATCATGCCCAGTGTAATGTGTTACTGTTATGGGGTTAGTCTGAGCCTGGATGAGCGCATGTATGAAGCCCTGGATGTCTGGACTTAGGTTTTGAATGGGAAAGCCTCAAAATTTGTTCCAGGGTTACCATGGTCCTAGAGTGGATAAGCGTCGAGAAGTCGCACTTAAACCGGCCAATCATCGCCTGGATGAAGCGCCTGTCTATGCCCCTGGATGTCTGGACTTAGGTTTTGGATGCTTCAAAAATTTGTTCCAGGGTTACCATGGTTGAGTGGATTAGCATCCGAGAAGTCGCACTATAAACGGCCAATATCGCCTGGATGAAGCATGTATGAAGCCCCTGGATGTCTGGACTTAGGTTTTGAATGCTTAAAAATTTCTTCCAGGGTTACCATGGTCGAGTGGGAAAGCCTATGAGAAGTCACTCTTAACCCTGTCAAGATCATGCCCTTTAAAGTTTTATAGTAATGGGGTGAGTTTGTGGGCCCAGGCCTTAAAAAAAACTGTAATACAGGGGCCTGTACTGAATAAAATCATGCCCAGTAATGTGTTACTGTTATGAGGTTAGTCTGTGAGCCTGGATGTCTGGATTTAGATTTTGAACTATTAAATATTTCTTCCAGGGTAACCATGGTCAGTGGGAAAGCCTCGAGAAGTCAGACTTAAGTCGGCCAAGATCATGCCCATAATAATGTTGTAGTATTGGGGTGAGTTTGTGGGTCAGGCCTTTACTGAAGAAAATCATGCCCATGTGTATGTGTTACTGTTATGGGGATTAGTCTGTGAGCCTGGATGTCTGGGCGTAGGTTTTGAATGCTCAAAAATTTGTTCCAGGGTTACCATGAGTCGAGTGGATAAGCGTCCGAGAAGTCACAGTCGCACTTAAACCGGCCAATATCGCCTGGATGAAGCGCCTGTATGAAGCCCCTGGATGTCTGGACTTAGGTTTTGAATGCTTAAAAATTTGTTCCAGGGTTACCATGGTTGAGTGGATTAGCATCCGAGAAGTCGCACTTAAACCGGCCAATATCGCCTGGATGAGCGCCTGTATGAAGCCCCTGGATGTCTGGACTTAGGTTTTGAGCAGCTTAAAATTTCTTCCAGGAGTTACCATGGTCAGTGGGGAAGCCTATCGAGAAGTCACTCTTAACCCTGTCAAGATCATGCCCTTTAAAGTTTTATAGTAATGGGGTGAGTTTGTAGGCCCAGGCCTTAAGAAAACTGTAATACAGGGCCTTTACTGAATAAAATCATGCCCAGTAATGTGTAACTGTTATGGGGTTAGTCTGTGAGCCTGGATGTCTGGATTTAGATTTTGAGCGTTTAAAAATTTCTTCCAGGGTAACCATGGTCGAGTGGGGAAAGCCTACGAGAAGTCACACTTAAGTCGGCCAAGATCATGCCCATAATAATGTTGTAATATTGGGGTGAGTTTGTGGGTCAGGCCTTTACTGAATAAAATCATGCCCAGTAATGTGTTACTGTTATGGGATTAGTCTGTGAGCCTGGATGTCTGGGCGTAGGTTTTGAATGCTCAAAAATTTGTTCCAGGGTTACCATGGTCGAGTGGATAAGCGTCCGAGAAGTCGCACTTTAACCGGCCAATATCGACTGGATGAAGCGCCTGGATGTCTGGATGTAGGTTTTGAGCGCTCAAACGTTTGTTACAGGGTTACCATGGTCAGAGTGGATTAGCGTCCGAGAAAGTAGCACTTAACCGGACAATATCGCCTGGATGTCTGGACTTAGGTTTTGAGCAGCAAAAATTTCTTCCAGGGTTACCATGGTGAGTGGGAAAGCCTACGAAGTCACTCTTAACCCTGTCAAGATCATGCCCATAAAAGTTTAATAGTAATGGGTTGAATCTGTGGGCCCCAGGGTCTTTACTGAATAAAATCATGCCCAGTAATGTGTTGCTGTTATGGGGTTTGTCTGTGAGCCTGGATGTCTGGATTTAGGTTTTGAGCAGCAAAAATTTCTTCCAGGGTAACCATGGTGAAGTGAGTGGGAAAGCCTACGAGAAGTCACACTTAAGTCGGCCAAGATCATGCCCATAATAATGTTGTAGTATTGGGGTGAGTTTGTGGGTCAGGCCTTTACTGAATAAAATCATGCCCAGTAATGTGTTACTGTTATGGGGATTAGTCTGTGAGCCTGGATGTCTGGGCGTAGGTTTTGAATGCTCAAAAATTTGTTCCAGGGTTACCATGGTCGGAGTGGATAAGCGTCCGAGAAGTCGCAGTTAAACCGACCAATATCGACTGGATGAAGCGCCTGGATGTCTGGATGTAGGTTTTGAGCGCTCAAACATTTGTTACAGGGTTACCATGGTCGAGTGGATTAGCGTCCGAGAAGTCGCATAAACCGGATAATATCGCCTGGATGTCAGGACTTAGGTTTTGAGCGGCTTAAAAAATTTCTTCCAGGGTTACCATGGTCGAGTGGGAAAGCCTACGAGAAGTCACTCTTAACCCTGTCAAGATCATGCCCATAAAGTTTAATAGTAATAGGGTTAAATCTGTGGGCCCAGGCCTTTACTGAATAAAATCATGCCCAGTAATGTGTTGCTGTTATGGGGTTTGTCTGTGAGCCTGGATGTCTGGATTTAGGTTTTGAGCGCTTAAAAATTTCTTCCAGGGTTAATATGGAGTGAGTGGGAAAGCCTCGAGAAGTCACACTTAAACCGGCCAAGATCATGCCCCTATTAGTGTTATAGTAATGGAGTGAGTTTGTGGGCCCAAGCCTTAGAAAACTGTAATACAGGGCCTTTACTGAATAAAATCATGCCCAGTAATGTGTTACTGTTATGGGGTTAGTCTGTGAGCCTGTATGTCTGGACGTAGGTTTTGAATGCTTGAATATTTCTTCCAGGGTTGATATTGTTGAGTGGGAAAGACTACGAAGTCACACTTAAACCGGCCAAGATCATGCCCATAATAGTGTTATAGTAATGGGAGGGTGAGTCTGTGGGCTCAGGCCTTTACTGAATAAAATAAACCCGACAAAGATCATGCCCTTGAAAGTGTTATAGTACTGAGGTGAGTTTGTGGGCCCAGGCCTTGAAGAAAACTGTAATACAGGGCCTTTAGTGAATAAAATCATGCCCAGTAATGTCTTGCTGTTATGGGGTTAGTCTAGAGCCTGGATATCTGGGCGTAGGTTTTGAATGCTCAAATATTTGTTCCAGGGGTTACCATGGTGAGTGGATTTGCATCCAAAGAGTTGCACTTAAACCAGCCAATATCGCCTGGATGAAGCGACTGGATAAAGCGCCTGGATGAAGCCCCTGGATGTCTGGACTTAGGTTTTGAGCAGCTTAAAAATTTCTTCCAGGGTTACCATGGTCAGTGGGAAAGCCTATGAGAAGTCACTCTTAACCCTGTCAAGATCATGCTCTTTAAAGTTTTATAGTAATGGGGGTGAGTTTGTGGGCCCAGGCCTTAAAGAAAACTGTAATACAGGGCCTTTACTGAATAAAATCATGCCCAGTGTGTGTTACTGTTATGGGGTTAGTCTGTGAGCCTGGATGTCTGGATTTAGATTTTGAGCGTTTAAAAATTTCTTCCAGGGTAACCATGGTCAGTGGGAAAGCCTACGAGAAGTCAGACTTAAGTCGGCCAAGATCATGCCCATAATAATGTTGTAGTATTGGGGTGAGTTTGTGGGTCCAGGCCTTTACTGAATAAAATCATGCCCAGTAATATGTTACTGTTATGGGATTATTCTGTGAGCCTGGATGTCTGGACATAGGTTTTGAATGCTCAAACATTTGTTCCAGGGTTACCATGGTCGAGTGGATAAGCGTCGAGAAGTCGCACTTAACCCGGCCAATATCGACTGGATGAAGCGCCTGGATGTCTGGATGTAGGTTTTGAGCGGCAAAATTTCTTCCAGGGTTACAATGGTGAGTGGGAAACCCTACGAGAAGTCACTCTTAACCCTGTCAAGATCATGCCCATAAAAGTTTAATAGTAATGGGTTGAATCTGTGGGCCCAGGCCTTTACTGAATAAAATCATGCCCAGTAATGTGTTGCTGTTATGGGGTTTGTCTGTGAGCCTGGATGTCTGGATTTAGGTTTTGAGCGCTTAAAAATTTCTTCCAGGGTTAATATGGTCGAGTGGGAAAGCCTACGAAGTCACTTAACCCGGCCAAGATCATGCCCCTATTAGTGTTATAGTAATGGAGTGAGTTTGTGGGCCCAAGCCTTAAGAAAACTGTAATACAGGGCCTTTACTGAATAAAATCATGCCCAGTAATGTGTTACTGTTATGGGGTTAGTCTGTGAGCCTGGATGTCTGGACCTAGGTTTTGAAGCGCTTAAAAATTTCTTCCAGGGTTACCATGGTGAGTGGGAAAGCCTACGAGAAGTCACACTTAACTCGGCCAAGATCACGCCCTTTATAAGTGTCATTGTAATCGGGTGAGTCTGTGGGCTCAGGCCTTTACTGAATAAAATAAACCCGACAAGATCATGCCCCCTTGAAAGTGTTATAGTACTGGGGTGAGTTTGTAGGCCCAGGCCTTGAAAGAAAAACTGTAATACAGGGCCTTTAGTGAATTAAATCATGCCCAGTAATGTCTTGCTGTTATGGGGTTAGTCTAGAGCCTAGATATCTGGGCGTAGGTTTTGAATGCTCAAATATTTGTTCCAGGGTTACCATGGTCAGTGGATTAGCATCCAAAAAGTTGCACTTAAACCGGCCAATATCGCCTGGTTGAAGCGCCTGGATGAAGCCCTGGATGTCTGGACTTAGGTTTTGAGCAGCAAAAATTTCTTCCAGGGTTACCATGGTCGAGTGGGAAAGCCTATGAAGTCACTCTTAACCCTGTCAAGATCATGCCCTTTAAAGTTTTATAGTAATGGGGTGAGTTTGTGGGCCCAGGCCTTGAAGAAAACTGTAATACAGGGCCTTTAGTAGATAAAATCATGCCCAGTAATGTCTTGCTGTTATGGGGTTAGTCTAGAGCCTGGATATCTGGGCGTAGGTTTTGAATGCTCAAATATTTGTTCCAGGGGTTACCATGGTCGAGTGGATTAGCATCCAAAAGTTGTACTTAAACGGCCAATATCGCCTGGATGAGCGCCTGGATGAAGCCCCTGGATGTCTGGACTTAGGTTTTGAGCGGCTTAAAAATTTCTTCCAGGGTTACCATGGTCAGTGGAAAGCCTATGAGAAGTCACTCTTAACCCTGTCAAGATCATGCCCTTTAAAGTTTTATAGTAATGGGCTGAGTTTGTGGGCCCAGGCCTTAAAGAAAACTGTAATACAGGGCCTTTACTGAATAAAATCATGCCCAGTAATGTGTAACTGTTATGGGGTTAGTCTGTGAGCCTGGATGTCTGGATTTAGATTTTGAGCGTTTAAAAATTTCTTCCAGGGTAACCATGGTCGAGTGGGAAAGCCTACGAGAAGTCACACTTAAGTCGCCAAGATCATGCCCATAATAATGTTGTAATATTGGGGTGAGTTTGTGGGTCCAGGCCTTTACTGAATAAAATCATGCCCAGTAATGTGTTACTGTTATGGGATTAGTCTGTGAGCCTGGATGTCTGGGCGTGGGTTTTGAATGCTCAAAAATTTGTTCCAGGGTTACCATGGTGAGTGGATAAGCGTCCGAGAAGTCGCACTTTAACGGCCAATATCGACTGGATGAAGCGCCTGGATGTCTGGATGTAGGTTTTGAGCGCTCAAGCGTTTGTTACAGGGTTACCATGGTCGAGTGGATTAGCGTCCGAGAAGTAGCACATAAACCGGACAATATCGCCTGGATGTCTGGACTTAGGTTTTGAGCGGCAAAAATTTCTTCCAGGGTTACCATGGTCGAAAGTGGGAAAGCCTACGAGAAGTCACTCTTAACCCTGTCAAGATCATGCCCATAAAAGTTTAATAGTAATGGGTTGAATCTGTGGGCCCAGGCCTTTACTGAATAAAATCATGCCCAGTAATGTGTTGCTGTTATGGGGTTTGTCTGTGAGCCTGGATGTCTGGATTTAGGTTTTGAGGCAGCTTAAAAATTTCTTCCAGGGTTAATATGGTGAGAGGAAAGCCTCTGAGAAGTCACACTTAACCCGGCCAAGATCATGCCCCTATTAGTGTTATAGTAATGGAGTGAGTTTGTGGGCCCAAGCCTTAAGGAAAACTGTAATACAGGGCCTTTACTGAATAAAATCATGCCCAGTAATGTGTTACTGTTATGGGGTTAGTCTGTGAGCCTGGATGTCTGGATTTAGATTTTGAGCGTTTAAAAATTTCTTCCAGGGTAACCATGGTCGAGTGGGAAAGCCTACGAGAAGTCACACTTAAGTCGACCAAGATCATGCCCATAATAATGTTGTAGTATTGGGGTGAGTTTGTGGGTCCAGGCCTTTACTGAATAAAATCATGCCCAGTAATGTGTTACTGTTAAGGGGTTAGTCTGTGAGCCTGGATGTCTGGATTTAGATTTTGAGCGTTTAAAAATTTCTTCCAGGGTAGCCATGGTCGAGTGGGAAAGCCCTCTGAAGTCACACTTAAGTCGGCCAAGATCATGCCCATAATAATGTTGTAGTATTGGGGTGAGTTTGTGGGTCCAGGCCTTTACTGAATAAAATCATGCCCAGTAATGTGTTACTGTTATGGGGTTAGTCTGTGAGCCTGTATGTCTGGAATGTAGGTTTTGAATGGTTGAATATTTCTTCCAGGGTTGCCATTGTTGAGTGGGAAAGAATCACGAGAAGTCACACTTAAACCGGCCAAGATCAAATTCAAATTCAAATTCAAATTCAAATTTTATTTGTCACATACACATACATACATGGTACGACATGCAGTGAAATGTTCTTTACAACCGTCCAGCATCAAAATAGAAACAAATTTAAATGTATATATAAATATAAAATATAAGAAATATATATAAAAAGAAGTGTGCAAAGTAGAATATAAAAAAATAAAATAAAATAGAATATAAATATAAAGTATAAGATATAAAGTGTAAGTGTAAAGTGGCTGTGCAATGTCCAGTGCAAAGTGGCTAGTGCAATTGTCCAAATGTAAGTGGCAGTATCTGGGAAAGAGAGGGTGAACATGGGAATTCCGGTATTTAGGTGCTGGGTGTTCTCTGGTTCAGACTCGAGATAGCCTGCTGGGAAAAGCTCCTCCTCATTCTCTCTGTGTTTGCCTTCAGGGAGGCAGCGCTTTCCTGAGCGGCAGAGAGAAAGAGTCCATTGTTGGGATGGCTGAGGTCTTCCACGATCTTCCTGGCCCTGGTACAGCACCGCTTGTTGTAGATGTGCTGCAGCACAGGGAGCTCAGTGCGGATAGTGCGCTCAGCTGACCGCACCACCTTCTGAAGGGCTCTCCTGTCCTGCACGGTGCTGTTTCCAAACCAGGAGGTGATGTTTCCGTCAGGATACTCTCGATGGTGCAGGTGTAAAAGTTCCTGAGCACCTGAGATGGGAGTCTGAAGTCCCTTAAGCGCCTCAGATGGTATAGGCGCTGCGGGCCTTCTTCACCAGGGTGTTGATGTGACAGGACCAAGACAGGTCCTGCGTGATGTATGAACACCCAGGTACCGGAAACTGTCCACTCTCTCCACTGGGGTCCCGTCGATCTTGAAGGGATGGTAGAGCGCACCTGCTTCGTGCTGAAGTCCACTATTAACTCCTTTGTTTTGCTGGCGTTCAGGAGAAGATTGTTCTCCTGACACCATCTCTCCAGGTTGTTGATCTCCTGAAGGTAGGCCATCTCATCGTTGTTGGAGATCAGGCCCACCACGACAGTGTCGTCAGCAAATTTAATGATGGTGGTGGAGTTTGTAGTGGCCACACAGTCATGTGTGTACAGCCCGAGTACAGCAGGGGGCTCAGAACACAACCCTGAGGGGCTCCAGTGCTGAGAGTGAGGGAGGATGAGGTGTGTTTTCCCATCCGTGCGGCTTGTGGTCTGTCGGTCAGGAAGTTGGTGATCCAGTGTGGGGATGGGCTGAGTCCCAGGACCTCCAACCGAGGTGGCGTGGAGGGAACTATGGTGTTGAGCAGCTGAACTATAGTCCACGAACAGCATTTTCACATAGTTCCCTTTCCTAAAATCCAGGTGGCTTGTGGTTGTGTGTGGAGGTGTGTGATGGCATCCTCCGTGGGCCGGTTTTAGCGGTAAGCAAACTGTAGTGGGTCAGTGTGTCCGGTAGTGATGCGGTGATGAAGTCTCTGGCGAGTCTCTCGAAACACTTCATCACTACAGGCGTCAGAGCTACAGGGCGGTAATCATTAAGGCAAGATGGTTGAGGTTTCTTGGCACAGGAACAATGATGGACTCTTTGAAACACGAGGGGACTACAGACTGTTTCGGGGAGAGATTAAATATCTCAGTGAACACCGGTGCTAGCTGGTCAGCACAGGCTCTCAGAACCCGACCTGTGATGCCGTCAGGTCCTGCTGCCTTCCTGGTGTTCACTCTCCTGAATGCCCTCCTTACGTCGTGCTCCGAAATGGTGAGCGCGATCTCCTCTCCGGCTCTCTCGGCGTGCGTGCTGTTCATCATGCGCTAAGCGGCGCTAAGCGTGATTAGCGTGATTAGCTGCAGCCTCGAAGCGAGCATAAAAGGTGTTTAGCTCGTCTGCCAGAGAAGCATCGCGCTCTCCACTCTGGAGGTTGGCGTTTTATAGTCCGTGATGTTTCTCAGTCCCTGCCAAAGGCTCCTAGAGTCACTGTGTTGAAACTGTGACTCAAGTTTCCTCCCGTAGCGCCTCTTTGCCTCCTTTACACGCTCTGCGCGCGCCGTATGGCGCAGCCTTGTATTCAGACATATCGTTGACAATCCCGTATTATAGGCTGCGGGGCGGGATCTCAGAGAGTCGCGGATAGTTTTGTCTACCCACGGCTTCTGGTTGGGAAGCGTCCTGATGGCGGTTTTCTCTACCGTGTCATCCGCTAGTTTCGATGAATCCACCACCGCTTCCGTGAACACGTTGGCGTCCTCGGGCTACACCTGAACATGGCCCAGTCTGCGTCATCAAAGCGTCCTGCAGAGCGGCCACCGAATGGTCAGTCCAGCGTGACACCTCCCCTCTGTACCGGGGCTTCCTGTTTCAGCCTCTGTTTGTAAACAGGTCACGAGAAAATGGCGGCATGGTCCGATTTACCAAGCGGTGGGCATGATTTTGCCTTGTAGCTGTCTCTGAAGGTGTGTAACAGTGATCCAGTGTCCTTTCGCCCCTGGTGGGGCAGGTGATGTGCTGGTGAAAGTTCGGCAGTGCGGCGCTTTTGAGGTTTGCACTGTTAAAATCCCCAGCACAATGAGTGCGGCGTCGGTGTTGTGACTGGTGTGTTGTGAGGTGGTCGTGTAAATCCCATATTGCAGCGTCCGTGTCCGCTTGAGGTGGAATATAAGCGGCGCTGACTATGACCGAGCTGAATTCCCGTGGAAGATAGAAAGGCGACATTTGATGGTCAGAAGTTCCAGGTTTGGTGTGCAGGAGCGTGAGAGAAGAACAACGCTCGCGCTGTCGCACCAGCGGTTGTTCACCATCAGACACACTCCACCTCCCGTGTCTTCCCGACTCCATTGTTCTGTCCATGCGTAAACGGAGAAAAACTCGGCGGTTGTATGGCGTGGTCCGGTACCGCTGGGTTCAGCCATGTCTCGGTGAAGCAGAGGAGGTTGCAGTCCCGAATGTCTCTCTGGAACTTGATCCTTGCCTGAGGTCATCGAGCTTGTTTTCCAGAGACTGGGCGTTGGCTAACAGGACACTAGGTAGGGAGCGCGGTGTGGCGTGCCCTCAACCTGTTCCCAGCGCCGGCTCGTTTCCTCGTGGGCGCCCGGTGCGGGTCGCGTCCTTTTGTCTTCGTCAGGATCTCGCTCGCCAGCATGGGTCCGGGTTTAAAGCGGCGAAAGTTGGGTGCATTGTACACCAATAGATATAAGAGTGGCTCGATCGTATGTAATAATAGCCATCTTATATAAAGAAAACGCGCAGACTGTCCAAAATACTAAAAATTAAAAGAAAAACAAAAGTTTTGCAGGAGCGGTCGTGGCGGCGGCCGAACTCAACGGCGCCATCTTGCAATCCGCCATCTTGCAATCCAGATCATGCCCATAATATTGTTATAGTAATGGGGTGAGTCTGTGGGCTCAGGCCTTTACTGAATAAAATAAACCCGACAAAGATCATGCCCTTGAAAGTGTTATAGTACTGGGGTTAGTTTGTGGGCCCAGGCCTTGAAGAGAACTGTAATACAGGGCCTTTAGTGAATAAAATCATGCCAAGTAATGTGTTACTGTTATGGCGTTAGTCTGTGAGACTGGATGTCTGGATTTAGGTTTTGAGCGATTAAAAATTTCTTCCAGGGTTACCATGGTTGAGTGGAAAAGCGTCCGAGAAGTCGCACTTAAACTGGCCAATATCGCCTCGATGAAGCGCCTGAATGTCTGGACGTAGGCTTTGAAAGCTTAAAAGATTCTTCCAGGGTTACCATGGTTGAGTGGAAAAGCGTCAGAAGTCGCACTTAAACTGGCCAATATCGCCTGAATGTCTGGACTTAGGTTTTGAACGCTTTAAAAATTTCTTCCATGGCTACCATGGTCGAGTGGGAAAGCCTACAAGAAGTCCCAGTTAAGAAGGCCAAGATCATGCCCTTAAAAGTGATATAGTAATGGGTTGAATTTGTGGGCCCAGGCCTTTACTGAAAAAAAACATGCCTAGTAATGTGTTACTGTTATAGGGTTAGTCTGTGAGCCTGGATATCTGGACGTATGTTTTAAACACTCAAATATTTGTTCCAGGGTTACCATGGTCGAGTGGGAAAGCCTACTGAGAAGTCACACTTAAGTCAGCCAAGATCATGCCCATAAAACTGTTGTAGTAATGGGGTGAGTTTGTGGGCCCAGGCCTTTACTGAATAAAAATCATGCCCAGTAATGTGTTACTGTTATGGGGTTAGTCTGTAAGCCTGGATGTCTGGATTTAAGTTTTGAACTCTAAAAAATTTCTTCCAGGGTAAATATGGTCAGTGGGAAAGCCTCACGAGAAGTCACACTTAACCCGCCAAGATCATTCCACTAATAGTGTTGTAGTAATGGATTGAGTCTGTGGGCCAAGGCCTTTACTTAATAAAGTCATGCCCAGTAATGTGTTGCTGTTATGGGGTTAGTCTTTGAGTCTGGATGTCTGGAAATAATTTTTAAATGCTTAAAAATATCTTCCAGGGTTACCATGGTAGGTGTGGGAAAGCCTACTAGAAGTAAGCGCTTAACCCGCCAAGATCATGCCCATAAACGTGTTATAGTAATCGGGTGAATTTGTAGCCCCAGGCCTTAAAGAAAACTGTAATACAAGGCCTTTACTGAATAAAATCATGCCTAGTAATGTGTTACTGTTATGGGGTTAGTCTGTGAGCCTGGATGTCTGGACGTAGGTTTTGAATGCTCAAGGGTTTTTCCAAGAAGTCGAAGTTAACTCGGCCAAGATCGGTTGGATGAAGAGCCTGGATGTTTGGACTTAGGTTTTGAAGCGCTTAAAAATTTCTTCCAGGGTTACCATGGTCAAGTGGGAAAGCGTCCTAAATATCACACCTATCAAGAATGCCAAGAATGCCTGGGATAGCATCTGAAATCGCACTCAACCTGTCCAAAATCGCCTGGATTTCTGGAATTAGTTTTAAATGCTTAAAAATTTGCTCCAGGGTTACCATAGTCGAGTAGGAAAGCGCCCGAGAAATTGCACCTATCCCGTCTAAGATCGGCTGGATGAAGCGCCTGAATGTTTGGGATTAGTTTTGAGCGCTTAAAAATTTCATCCAGGGTGCCTGACGTCGAATGGGAAAGCATCTGAGAAGTCGCACCTAACTCGGTCAATATCGGCTGGATGAAGCGCCTGGATGTTTGGGCTTAGGTTTTAAATGCTTACAAATTTCTTCCAGGGTTACCATGGTCGAGCGCCTGGGTTTAGCATCCGAGAAGTCGCACTTAAATCCGGCTAATATCGCCTGGGTGAGGCGCCTGGATGTCTGGACTTAGGTTTTGAGCGCTTAAAAATATCTTCCAGGGTTATCATGGTCGAGTGGGAAAGCCTACTGGAAAAGTTAAGTTTAACCCTGCCAAGATCATGCCCATTAAAGATTTATAGTAATGGGGTGAGTTTGAAAGAGCCCAGACCTTAAAGAAAACTGTATTACAGGGCCTTTACTGAATAAAATCATGCCCAGTAATGTGTTACTGTTTTAGGGTTAGTCTGTGAGGCTGGATGTCTGGACGTATGGTTTTGAATTCTTAAAAATTTCTTTCAGGCTTACCATGGTCGAGTGGGAAAGCCTACGAGAAGTCACACTTAACCCAGCCAAGATCATGACCATGAAAGTGTTATAGTAATAGGTTGAGTTTGTAGGCCCAGACCTTTACTGAATAAAGTCATGTTCAGTAATGTGTTGCTTCTATGGGGTTAGTCTGTGAGCCTGGATGTCTGGATGTAGGTTATGAATGCATGTATATTTCTTCCAGTGTTACCATTGTTGAGTAGGAAAGACTACGAGAAGTCACACTTAAACCGGCCAAGATCATGTCCCTAATAGTGTTATAGTAATGTCTGGATGAGTCTGTGGGCCCAGTCCTTTACTGATTAAAATCATGCCCAGTAATGTGTTGCTGTTATGGGGTTAGTCTGTGAGCCTGGATGTCTGGATTTAGGTTTTGAATGCTTCAATATTTCTTCCAGGGTTACCATGGTCGAGTGGGAAAACCTACGAGAAGTCACAATATCGCCTGGATGAAGTGCTTGGATGTCTGGGCTTAGGTAAAAATTTCTTCCAGGGTTACCATGGTCGAGTGGGAAAGAGTCCAAGAAGTACCAACTATCACGGCCAAGATCGGCTAGATGAAGCGCCTGGATGTCTGGACTTAGGTTTTGAACGCTTAAAATTTTTTTTCAGGGTTACCATGGTCGAGTGGAAAAGCTTACTTATCCTGGCCAATATCGCCTGGACGAAACGCCTGGATGTTTGGGCTTAGGTTTTGAACACTTAAAAATTTCATCCAGGGTTGCGGGGTTTTGAGTGAAAAAGTTGTCTGAGAAGTTGCACCTAACGTGGCCAATATCGGCTGGAAGAAGCGCCTTGATGTCTGGACTTAAGTATTAAATGTGTAAAAATGTCCTCCTGGGTTACCACGGTTGAGTAGGAAAGCGTCAGAGAAGTCGCACCTATCTCGGCCAATATCGCCTGGATGAAGCGCCTGGATGTTTGGACTTAAGTTTTGAATGCTTAAAAAATTGTTCTAGGTTTACCATGGTCAAGTGGGAAAGTGTCCAAGAATTCAAATTTAACCCAGCCAAGTTCGGCTGGATGAAGCGCCTGGATGTTTGGGGTTAGGTTTCGAATGCTTAAAAATTTCATTCAGGGTGGCGGTGAATGAGTGATAGAGTCTTCTGAGAAGTCGCACCTAACTCGGCCAAGATCGGCTGGATGAAGCACCTGGATGTCTGGATTTAGGTTTTGAATACTTAAAAATTTGTTCCACGTTTAACATGGTCGAGTGGAAAAGCGAGTAGTTGCACTTAACCGGCCAAGATCGGCTGAATGAAGCGCCTGGATATCTGGACTTAGGTTTTGAACGCTTAAAAATTTCCTGCAGGGTTACCATGGTGGAGTTGGAAAGTGTCCGAGAAGTCACATAACCCGGCCAATATTGCCTGGATAAAATGCCTGGATGTTTGGGGTCAAGTTTTAAACGCTTAAAAATTTCTTTCAGGGTTATCATGGTTGAGTGGAAAAGTGTCTGAGAAGTCAAACTTAACCCGGCAATATCGTCTGGATGAAGCGCTTGGATGCCTGGGGTTAGGTTTTAAACGCTTACAAATTTCCTCCAGGGTGGTGGGGTCGAGTGGGAAAAACTCTAGGAAGTAGCACCTATCACGGCCAACATCTGCTAGATGAAGTGCGTAGATGTCTGGACTTCGGTTTTGAAAGCTTAAAAATTTCTTTCAGGGCTACCATGGTCGAGTGGTAAACCGTCCGAAAAATCAAACTTAACCGGGCCAATATCGTTTGGATGAAGCGCCTGGATGTCTGGACTTATGTTTTGAACGCTTAAAACTTTCCTCCAGGGTTACCATGGTTGAGTGGGAAAGTGTCCGAGAAGACGCACTTAAGCCGGCCAATATTGCCTGGATTAAGCACCTGGATGTGTGGATTTAAAAATTTCTTCCAGGGTTACCATGGTCAAGTGGGAAAGCCTCTGAAAAGTCACACTTAATCCGGCCAAGATCATGCCTTTAAAAGTGTTGTCGTAATGGGGTGAGTTTGTGGGCCCAGGCCTTAAAGAAAACTGTAATCCTGGACCTTTACTAAATAAAATCATGCCCAGTGATGTGTTACTGTTGTTGGGTTAGTCTGTGAGCCAGGGTGTCTGGACTTAGATTTAAAACGCTTAAAAATTTTCTCCACGGTTACCATTGTCGAATGGAAAAGCGTCTGAGATTTCACACTTAACCCGGCCTAATATCGCCTAGATGAAGTGCCTGGATGTCTGGACATAGGTTTTGAATGCATAAAAAGTTCTTCCAAGGTTATCATGGTCAAATGGGAAACCGTCCAAGAAGTCGAACTTAACTCGGCCAAGATCGGCTGGATGAAGCGCCTGGATGTTTGGGATTAGTTTTTGAACGCTTAAAAATTTCATTCAGGGTGGCGGGGTCGAGTGTAGAAGTCGTCCGAGAAGTCACACCTATCATGGTCAATATCGCCTGGATGAAGCGCCTGGATGTCTGGACTTAGGTTTTAAATGCTTAAAAATTTCCTCCAGGGTTACCATGGTCGAGTGGGAAAGACACCAAGAAGTAGCACTTATCACAGCCAAGATCGGCTAGATGAAGTGCCTGGATGTCTGGACTTAAGTTTTAAGCGGTTAATAATTTTCTCCAGGGTTACCATGGTCGAGTGGGAAAGTGTCGAGAAGGCGCACTTAACCCGGCCAAAATCGACTGGATGAAGCGCCTGGATGTGTGGATTTAAAAAGTTCCTCCAGGGTTACCTTGGTCAAGTGGGAAAGTCTCCAAGAAGTCAAGCCCTCTCCACGGACCTGTGATAGCTCCACCTCTCTGCTGAACCATCTGAACAACTTCTTCGCCGCTTTGAGGCAGACAACAACACTCCAGCAGAGAAGCTACCACCTTCTCTTGGTGACCAGGTGTTGATACTGTCCCCTGATAGTGTGAGGCGCTGTCTCAGAGGGACAAATGCTCGCAAAGCCCTAGGCCCGGATAACATCCTGGTCGTGTTCTGAGAGACTGTGCTGCTGAGCTCACAGATGTCCTCACGGACATCTTCAACATCTCACTGAGCCAGGCTGTTGTCCCCACGTGCCCACAAATCCACCACAATCATCCCAGTCCCAAAAAGTCAAAGACTCACATGTCAGAATGCTGTTCATCGACTTCAGCAAGCGATCAGCATTCAACACCATAATCAGCACTCCGCAGCATGCTGTTCATCGACTTCAGCTCAGCATTCAACACCATAATCCCGCTCAGCCATCCATAAACTGGGCCAGCTGGGGCTCAACACCTCCCTGTGCAACTGGCTGCTGGACTTCCTGACAGGGAGACCTCAGGCAGTTCGGGTTGGCAGCAACTCCTCAAGCTCCATCATCATGAACACGGGGGCCCCCCAAGGATGTGTGCTGAGCCCCCTTCTTTTCACTCTGCTGACCCATGACTGTACTCCATCATCCAGCTCTAACCTCTTCATCAAGTTCGCGGATGACACGACTGTGGTTGGTCTTATCAACAACAACAATGAGACACCCTACAGGAGTGAAGTGAGCAGGCTGGCCATGTGGTGCAAAGATAACAATCTCCACCTGAATGTGAAGAAGACAAAGGAGATTGTTGTGGACTTCAGGAGAGCGCACACCCAGCATGCTCCACTGATCATCGACGGTGCTGTAGTGGAGAGGGTGAACAGCACCAAGTTCCTGGGTGTGCACATATCTGAAGACCTGTCATGGAGTCACAACACCGCATCACTGGCCAAAAAAGCCCATCAGCGCCTGTACTTCTCCTCCGTAAACTGAAGAGAGCAAAAGCCCCACCCCCATCATGCAGAACTTCTACAGAGGCACCATCGAGCATTCTGTCCAGCTGCATCACGGTGTGGTACGGAGCCTGCACCGTGTCCTGCCGTAACACACTACAGCGCATCGTGAGAGCAGCTGAGAAAATCATTGGTGTCTCTCTCCCCTCTCTCTTGGACATTTTTAATGCTCGTCTCACCCGCAAAGCCACCAGGATAGCAGGGGACCCCACCCACCCATCTCACTGCCTCTTCAACCTGCTGCCGTCGGGAAGAGACTGCGGAGTCTCGAGCCAGAACCAGCAGGCTCAGGGACAGTTTCATACACCAGGCAGTCAGAAGACTCAACTCCCTACCTACTCTCCCTTCACTCACCTCTACCTCTGGCCCCTGCCTCAGGCCTCAGACCTCAGACTGTGATCCCGCCCCACATAAACTCATAATCTCAGGGTCTACATCTTGCACCTCAACGCACTACCTCACTTTAATTTAATTTAATATTCCAACAAGTGCCTTGTCTGTATGTTTAATGTCTGTATATTTAATGTTGCACTATTTATAATTTAGATACTTTACCATTATTTTATTATACTTTAGTTTTTATTTTTTAATCTCTTATTCTGCATGTTTGCAAGGTCAGAAGGGAAGAAATTTCATCTGTGCTGAATGTTGTACATAGAGCATATTTGACAATAAAGTTGACTTGACTTGACTTGACAAAGAAGCCACTTCTCTCCAAAAAAACATCAGGGACAGACTGATCTTTTGCAAAAAGTATGGTGAATGGACTGCTGAGGACTGGGGCAAAGTCATATTCTCCGATGAAGCCCCTTTCCGATTGTTTGGGGCATCTGGAAAAAGGCTTGTCCAGAGAAGAAAAGGTGAGCGCTACCATCAGTCCTGTGTCATGCCAACAGTAAAGCATCCTGAGACCATTCATGTGAGAGGTTGCTTTCATCCAAGGAGTGGGCTCACTCACAATTTTTCCCAAAAATACAGCCATGAATAAAGAAGCGGTACCAAAACACCCTCCAACAGCAACTTCTTCCAACAATCCAACAACAGTTTGGTGAAGAACAATGCATTTTTCAGCACGATGGAGCACCGTGCCAATAAGGCAAAAGTGATAACTACGTGGCTCGGGAAGTGGCCTGGAAACTCCCCAGATCTTAATCCCATTGAGAACTTGTGGTCAATCCTCAAGAGGCGGGTGGACAAACAAAACCCACTACTTATGACAAACTCCAAGAAGTGATTTTGAAAGAATGGGTTGCTATCAGTCAGGATTTGGCCCAGAAGTTGATTGAGAGCATGCTCAGTCGAATTGCAGAGGTCCTGAAAAGAAGGGCCAACACAGCAAATAATGACTCTTTGCATAAATGTCATGTAATTGTCGATAAAAGCCTTTGAAACTTATGAAGTGCTTGTAATTACACTTCAGTACATCACAGAAACAACTGAAACAAAGATCTAAAAGCAGTTTAGCAGCAAACTTTGTAAAAAACTAATAATTGTGTCATTTTCAAAACTTTTGGCCACAACTGTATAATTAATCAGGATTAAGTTCATCAGGGTCACCCATTTTTGATTGAATGTCGTTTTGAGGATGTACTGAATCAATCATGTGACCCTGTATAAGGAGTCAACCATGTGTTTTTTAACCCTGGAAAAAAAAATTCTACTAATATTATTCTTATTAAACAGTTTATTTACCATTTATACAAACATACATAAAATAAAAATGTACGTTGTAGCAACCTGTGTGTGTGTGAGAGTGTATATATGTGTGTGTGTGTGTGTGTGTGTGTGTGTGTGTGTGTGTGTGTGTGTGTGTGTGTGTGTGTGTGTGTGTGTGTGTGTGTGTGTGTGCGTGCTGCTTCAAGAGATCAAACATATACTCGTGTTGTCTTTCAGTTTTATTTATATTCATTTGTTCTTAAATCATTCGTAATCATTTGACCTTTTTATTATAGAGTGAAAACATGGGGCCAAGGATGACGGATGATTTAAATCAAGCATGATTTTATTCAAAAGCTAACGTATGAAAGTTATTCCTATGTTTAAAAAATAAATGAGAAAAAAATCAAGGTGGATATTTCTGAGATGCTAAAACAGCATGAACTATCAATGATTCATCTAAATCAGCTTTAGTAGTACTCCATTAGGTTCATTTATTTACAGTGAAGCTCATTTTGATTGGTCGACTTTCCACTTCCTCTTTAGTGATCATGTGCACGGTTCTGGACAGGAGATGAAACGCCTCTCTTCTCTGGACAGGTGACCATTGTCTGGAAATCCCTTCATCAGCGAGATCACGAGGGGCATGTGGCTCACCAAGAAGCTTCTGAAGACATGAACACTACGTGTCCTACAAAGAGAAGCAGACACATCACAAGTTAAGAGACTCAGACACTGAAACACGGCACATACTGTACAATGAGAACAGAACAGGAAACGGTTTTTGTTGGGTTCAACATGAGAAGGTTGTGTTCTCCTCCATCTACAGGATGGAGATCTGTAGCTCTCGGGCCTCACACACACTGATACTGATAAACATACTAGTGAGTCAACAAACAACTGTTAGCTTGCTGGGATATACAGTAGGTGGTTTCATTGAGCACACACACCTGGCCTGAAGTTAACGTCGGGTTTTAATTTTTTGTAGTTTTTGTTGGAACAGTGAACACTGCCAGGGTATTTATTTTTAACTTATAAGAGGACAATAATGCAAGAGGAATACCAAATTCTTGTTTTCAATGTAAAAATACTGCAACATTTTCAAAAATTCAAAAACAATGGACTTGTAAAAGCCCCGAAATAATCATTTGTAATGATTAGTGAGGAGTGACTAAGAAAGCGTCTCAGAGCCAGTAAACGCTATGAGAAGAGTGACTGTACATCTTAAAATAGCACCATGCATGGTTGTTTGTCCGCACCCAAACTATCCACTGCGGCCAAAGCACAATAAACTCCTTTTCCAAGACCCTTGGCTTAAGTAAGTGAGGGCTTCTGGGAATCCATGCTCTAGTCTCATGAGACCAAGTTAATCATTTCAGATCTGATCTGACAGCATCTAAAATGTTCTGGTGTCACAAGAGGA
Organism: Puntigrus tetrazona; assembly: GCF_018831695.1. Taxonomy (NCBI): domain Eukaryota; kingdom Metazoa; phylum Chordata; class Actinopteri; order Cypriniformes; family Cyprinidae; genus Puntigrus; species Puntigrus tetrazona. The sequence goes on from NW_025048619.1 coordinate 20,251, forward strand.
GGCATACAGTGAGAAGTGTCTGGTTTCCACAGTGAACTTCAGGGTAGTAAAGCTCTTCTGTAGGGACGTATGAGAGCTGAAGGTGTGAGAGAGTTAGGCTTTATCAACCACTGTGTGATATAATACAAAACCTCAACTCTCCCCAAACCAGAAACTCTCCCCATTAAAGACCAGGTCGTTTAAGAAGGAGTTAAACAGGACAGATGTAACAGTTTGTAATAAAATTTTACATTCAGTGCCAAGAAGCGTCAGAGCAGTACACTGTATACATAGAGTTATGGAGGACATATTAAGTACTAAAATATCACACCTTGTTGAATTAAATCTAGGTTGTACTCATTTCCGCAATCCTATATTGAAACAAAATGGGCTAATTTTACAGCTATTAATAGCATATATTTCTCTGTTTTTATTAAGAATATGTTTAATACCTTAATACTTGCCATCTATTAACTAATAAGAGGTTATTAAACAGACAGTTTACTAAAACTCTAATGACATGTAGCTGAAAAGTTGCTTACTGATCGTGGAATGCCTAAAGTGGACTGTCAAATGTTGTCTAACTCAATGTTTGTAGGTATGTTAAAAGGAATATGGTTCACTGATTATTATTTACTGAATAAATACTTTGTATTCAGCTTCTGGTCAACCAGAAAATTAGTTTTCTTTGAATCAGTGAGCCTGAAAAGACTAATTTATGTTGTTATGAATCCAAACTATAATAAATAATAAATAATATAAATAACTGTTAAAATATGTCTTTTTCAAAATATGTCTTTCTAGGCAATTTGTATTCTACTGTATGTGCAAAACCAGTTGCAGGACGTATTGAACTAAATATTTTAGTTTGTTTATTTCTATTTATTTGGTTAATTTCTTTTACCTGATAATTTGCACAGATGTTGTGCAGCCCCACTGCCACAGTTAAAGCACCACGGTAAGGCAAACGAAAATATTACTGTTTAAAGGAATTTTACCCAACAAGTAAGATTTTGTTATCATTTACTCATCCTCAAGTAGTTCCAAACTTGAATGACTATGAATTTCTTTGTTCTCCCGAACACAAAGGAGGATATTTTGAAAAAAGTATGGAACAATGGTTTTGGGTCACCATTATTTTTTTTTCCTTTAAGCATAAAAATGGCTTTATTTATATATTTGTTTTTGCAATTTACATTCTATGCATCCCCTTCTATTAATTTGAATCACTAAGAGATTTTTCTTCTGATTTCTTTCTTATTTTTGGTCCTTTTTCCTGTCCCGATTCAAAAAAAAAGTAATACTACTGTGATACAGCGAGATGTACAACTCCTGTTATATACATATTTACACTTTATTGTGGAGAAGCTACACATATTGATCTGTGGGTGGTTTCAGCTGCTGCTGTGTGTTCAGACTCCTGCAGCATCCACACAGAGATCTTCACCGACTGGAGCAGAGGATCCGACCCTCCACCATCAGCCCATGATCCTCTGCTCTTTCTGGAGGCGACCAGGAAGCCGTTCCTGCACTTCCTGTGTCACTCCTGCTCACCCTATACAAACAATCAGAAGCATTAATCTAGTCTGATCCTAACGAGACAATCCAGCCGTGACTGCTGTGAGTCAGATAAGTGTGTGTCTCTGGCCACCTGCTCAGTGTAACCAGGGGTGGCGCTCAATGTCCTCTAAAGTGGGCCGGTCTGGCGCCGATGCACTGAGACACCAGCCAATCAGCTGACGGCACTCTGTTACACACAACACAGTGTTCAGGAAGACAGAAGCACACGCTTCACCTGGATCTGGGGCGTGACCTCTGTCTCTTGCCTGTGGACAGCTCTCTAGGGAAGCGCAGTCTGCTTCTGGAGGTGACCCTCAACGTGCCTCTGAAGGGAAACAGCCGCACAAGATGTTGTAGGCGTCACCCGACCGACCAAACCGTAGCCGGTCCTGCGTGATAGCGCTGCCGCCGAAACCACTCAGGAGGCGTACTGAAGAGTGCCTGAGAGACACAACAAGACCCCAGGCGTCACCTGAAGAGGCTCCACAAACAAACACAGATCACCGCAGTGAGATCAAACCCACCTGCAAAGTGTCTGTAGGCCGAGTCTTTCAGCAGATCTCCACAGCGAAGTCCAGCAGCTTGATGTCGTGTGACTCTGTGGAGATCAGCAGGTTCTCGGTTTGGCGTCCCGGTGCAGGACTCGCGGCTCTCGCAGTGTTTCAGCGCCGTGACCAGCTGCAGCAGCACTTTCTTGGCCAGACTCTCCTCCAGGCGTCCGTTCTGCTTGCAGAAAGTGTCCAGATCTTGGCAAGGAGCGGGGCGCTCCAGGATCAAGGTGTAGCGTCTGGGAAAGTCTAACCACTCCAGCAGCTGCAGGACGTTGGGGCAGGCAGGAGCGAATTGACCAGACTCATCAACGCCACCTCCAGCGGCAGCTGATCCTGACCTTCCTGCAGGACGAGCGTTGCGTTATATCCAGCGCTCAATCAGAGCAAGCAGAGCAACAGATTCACTCTGAACTCACGACTCTCAGTCTCGGTGTTCCTCTTTTACAGACGTGCTTGATGGCAACCTGTAGACAGATGAAGACCACGCTGACTAATTATCACAGACCACGTTCACTGCGGCAACATTTCTAACGAGGAGGTGAGAGGAAGTCTTACTGGCAGTCCGTCAGACCTCCGGGTCCCAGCATACACCGAGCCGAATCCACCTCGCCCCAGCAATGGGCCCTTGACATACGCTTCTGCAACACACAAGATCACAAGAAACCTCTTTAAGCGGGACCTTACTGTAACGTCTTCAGTGACGACTCGTTTAGTGAGTGGTGAGGTGTTTAATCTCAGTGCACTCTGACCTCTGCGGGAGGCGTTTGGCAGCTCTTCTGTATGAGGGGACGGACCCTCATCCTCCTGGCTGCCGCTCTGCGCTTCCTCTTCCCGTGAGACACGGACACAGAAGCGGCCAACTCTGGCGGCAGAGGAGCGATGTACCCAGGCAGCTCTTGGCTCAGAGGCAGGTTTGGGTTGGTCAGCGGTTCCTGAGTGTCGTCACCAGAGCCGCTTCTCCCAACCTCCTGAGCAGCCGCCTGAGAGACAGCAGCACTCCTGGATCTGGAGCGCCCGAGGCTGCAATATTTCACACATCAGACACTTACAGCCTCTATTAGCAACCTTTATCATAACCAAGCACCAATTGCTTTTACTTCTATTTGCTCTTGAATAGAAAATCAAAGGCATATCTTCACATTAATTCAGTCAAACATTGTACAACATCATACCATAACATAGCAATAACAAACAAAACGCTCACCTTGTCTTTCACTCATAAGAGCGGCTGACAATCTCTCCAAACTCCACGAAATACAGTAAATAAAAAAAAAAAAAAAAAAAAAAAATTAGAAGAAAGAAAGAAAAAGAAAGAAAGAGAGAAAGAATGAGAGAAATAAAGAGAAAGAAATAAGAAGAGAATAAGAAGAGAAATAAGAAGAGAATAAAAAAACTTCCTTCAAACTTCCCTCAAAGGAAATATCCTCCGATCTCCTAAAATAAAAGTCTCCTCTCGCTCTGAACTGCGTCGAAAATCACAGTGTCAGGAAATAATCTCCGAAAGTCTCTGAAATCGCCTCGTCTCTCAACAAACAGATATCGATGGGTTTGAGTGTTTATGTGTAGAATTCACGTCATAACACGCGCGTCGCCATAGAAACTATAGTTCACGTACATGGTGTGGCGTGACGTCGCGTGCGTGAGTACAACAGCGCGGCGTGCGCTTTTATCGGAGCGTTGAATCTTATGCACTTTTCATTATTATATAGCGAGATTTATTAATAAATGTATAAATTACTATATAAATCAGAGAAGTTACTATGATCTCTGACTAAACTGAGCGCGCTATTTTCCGCGTATTTAACCGATCACTGTCAGGAGGCCAATCAGCTTTCAGTATCTTGGTGCGTCATCAAACCTGTGAGTAAACCTGCTTGAAAATGAATGTTTAAAGAAAAAAATATAAGATATTACTGAAAATATCAAGCATTTGATACAGTGATTCATTAGTTTTATTTATTTTATTCATAATTTCTTATTAAAATCCTCGGAATGCCTTCCCTAATGATATATTTAATTTTCTTGGAAGCATAGATTTTTATTGGAACATAATTTCTCTGTTGACAAAATTCCTGCTAAATTGGCAGTTTTCACAGACAAGCTCTTTTCACCATTTTTCACCCCACAACTATTTCATATGAAATAACAAGGGCATATTATTTAAAAACAGATCTTTATTTTATCGTTGGCTCAAAGGAGGTATTCTTTTAGTAAGATGCAAGTAAATTAGTTCATTTCAATGGGTAATTGTTGTCGTATACAGGATTTCCTCAGAAAATCCAATCACCTGTGAAACCAGGAGAATTAGCATTTTTTTCCAAAAGTGTGCACATTTGAAAAACTGTATTTGTTTTAAGACAACAATATATTAATTAATACGATTTGAACAAATGCTCTTTGTTCTGTGTCCTTTGCTCTTCTTTATTTGGTTATATCTCTTGTGTTAAAGAATGAATACTGCCAAATAAATGTTGTATCAAAATGAAGGAAGTGTCTTACAAACTACTTTATAGAATTTATTACATTTGGAAATATTTAAGCTTAACATTTCGTATAGCTGTCAACTTTGGTAAACAAAAGAAAACTATTTAGCATCTTTCTTTTCTCATTTACTCAAGATTGTTTTGGAAAGGTTTGGAATTGTGTATTAATAGAAAATTGGAGTTTATGAAAGAAATGTGTATCAACAGTATATGTACAGTTGTGGCCAAAGGTTTTGAGAATGACATAAATATTGGAAATTGGAAAAGTTGCTGCTTAAGTTTTTGTAATAGCAATTTGCATATACTCCAGAATGTTATGAAGAGTGATCAGATGGATTGCATAGTCCTTCTTTGCCATGAAAATGAACTTAAACCTGAAAAAACTTTCCACTGCATTTCATTGCTGTCATTAAACGACCTGCTGAGATCATTTCAGTAAGCGTCTTGTTAACTCAGGTGAGAATGTTGGCGAGCACAAGGCTGGAGATCATTATGTCAGGCTGATTGGGTTAGAATGACAGACTTGACATGTTAAAAGGAGGGTGATGCTTGAAATCATCGTTCTTCCATTGTTAGCCATGGTAGCGCGTGCAGCCATCATTGCGTTGCATAAAAATGGCTTCACAGGCAAGGATATTGTGGCTACTAAGATTGCACCTAAATCAACAATTTATAGACTCATCAAGAACTTCAAGGAAAGAGGTTCAATTCTTATTAAGAAGGCTTCAGGGCGTCCAAGAAAGTCCAGCAAGCGCCAGGATCGTCCTCGTCTAAAGAGGATTCAGCTGCAGGATCGGAGTGCCACCAGTGCAGAGCTTTCTCAGGAATGGCAGCAGGCAGGTGTGAGCGCATCTACACGCACAGTGAGGCCAAGACTTTTGGAAGATGGCCTGGTGTCAAGAAGGACAGCAAAGAAGTCACTTCTCTCCAAAAAACATCAGGGACAGACTGATCTTTTGCAAAAAGTATGGTGAATGGACTGCTGAGGACTGGGGCAAAGTCATATTCTCCGATGAAGCCCCTTTCCGATTGTTTGGGGCATCTGGAAAAGGCTTGTCCGGAGAAGAAAAGGTGAGCGCTACCATCAGTCCTGTGTCATGCCAACAGTAAAGCATCCTGAGACCATTCATGTGAGAGGTTGCTTCTCATCCAAGGAGTGGGCTCACTCACAATTTTCCCAAAAATACAGCCATGAATAAAGAAACGGTACCAAAACACCCTCCAACAGCAACTTCTTCCAACAATCCAACAACAGTTTGGTGAAGAACAATGCATTTTTCAGCACGATGGAGCACCGTGCCAATAAGGCAAAAGTGATAACTAAGTGGCTCGGGGACCAAAACGTTGAAATTTTGGGTCCATGGCCTGCAAACTCCCAGATCTTAATCCCATTGAGAACTTGTGGTCAATCCTCAAGAGGCGGGTGGACAAACAAAAACCCACTACTTATGACAAACTCAAGAAGTGATTATGAAAGAATGGGTTGCTATCAGTCAGGATTTGGCCCAGAAGTTGATTGAGAGCATGCTCAGTCGAATTGCAGAGGTCCTGAAAAGAAGGGCCAACACAGCAAATAATGACTCTTTGCATAAATGTCATGTAATTGTCGATAAAAGCCTTTGAAACGTATGAAGTGCTTGTAATTACACTTCAGTACATCACAGAAACAACTGAAACAAAGATCTAAAAGCAGTTTAGCAGCAAACTTTGTAAAAACTAATAATTGTGTCATTTTCAAAACTTTTGGCCACAACTGTATAATTAATCAGGATTAAGTTCATCAGGGTCACCCATTTTTGATTGAATGTCGTTTTGAGGATGTACTGAATCAATCATGTGACCCTGTATAAGGAGTCAACCATGTGTTTTTAACCCTGGAAAAAAATTCTACTAATATTATTCTTATTAAACAGTTTATTTACCATTTATACAAACATACATACATAAAATAAAAATGTACGTTGTAGTGTAATGTGTGTGTGTGTGTGTGTGTGTGTGAGTGTATGTGTGTGTGTGTGTGTGTGTGTGTGTGTGTGTATGTGTGTGTGTGTGTGTGTGTGTGTGCTGCTTCAAGAGATCAAACATATACTTGTGTTGTCTTTCAGTTTTATTTATATTCATTTGTTCTTAAATCATTCGTAATCATTTGACCTTTTTATTATAGAGTGAAAACATGGGGCCAAGGATGACGGATGATTTAAATCAAGCATGATTTTATTCAAACTGAGCTAACATGTAAAATATGAAGCTAACGTATGAAAGTTATTCCTATGTTTAAAAATAAATGAGAAAAAAATCAAGGTGGATATTTCTGAGATGCTAAAACAGCATGAACTATCAATGATTCATCTAAATCAGCTTTAGTAGTACTCCATTAGGTTCATTTATTTACAGTGAAGCTCATTTTGATTGGTCGACTTTCCACTTCCTCTTCAGTGATCATGTGTGCACGGTTCTGGACAGGAGATGAAACGCCTCTCTTCTCTGGACAGGTGACCATTGTCTGGAAATCCCTTCATCAGCGAGATCACGAGGGCATGTGGCTCACCAAGAAGCTTGAACACTACGTGTCCTACAAAGAGAAGCAGACACATCACAAGTTAAGAGACTCAGACACTGAAACACGGCACATACTGTACAATGAGAACAGAACAGGAAACGGTTTTTGTTGGGTTCAACATGAGAAGGTTGTGTTCTCCTCCATCTACAGGATGGAGATCTGTAGCTCTCGGGCCTCACACACACTGATACTGATAAACATACTAGTGAGTCAACAAACAACTGTTAGCTTGCTGGGATATACAGTAGGTGGTTTCATTGAGCACACACACCTGGCCTGAAGTTAACGTCGGGTTTTAATTTTTTTGTAGTTTTTTGTTGGAACAGTGAACACTGCCAGGGTATTTATTTTTTAACTTATAAGAGGACAATAATGCAAGAGGAATACCAAATTCTTGTTTTCAATGTAAAAATACTGCAACATTTTCAAAAATTCAAAAACAATGGACTTGTAAAAAGCCCCCGAAATAATCATTTGTAATGATTAGTGAGGAGTGACCAAGAAAGCGTCTCAGAGCCAGTAAACGCTATGAGAAGAGTGACTGTACATCTTAAAATAGCACCATGCATGGTTGTTTGTCCGCACCCAAACTATCCACTGCGGCCAAAGCACAATAAACTCCTTTTCCAAGACCCTTGGCTTAAGTAAGTGAGGGCTTCTGGGAATCCATGCTCTAGTCTCATGAGACCAAGTTAATCATTTCAGATCTGATCTGACAGCATCTAAAATGTTCTGGTGTCACAAGAGGAGGCATACAGTGAGAAGTGTCTGGTTTCCACAGTGAACTTCAGGGTAGTAAAGCTCTTCTGTAGGGACGTATGAGAGCTGAAGGTGTGAGAGAGTTAGGCTTTATCAACCACTGTGTGATATAATACAAAACCTCAACTCTCCCCAAACCAGAAACTCTCCCCATTAAAGACCAGGTCGTTTAAGAAGGAGTTAAACAGGACAGATGTAACAGTTTGTAATAAAATTTTACATTCAGTGCCAAGAAGCGTCAGAGCAGTACACTGTATACATAGAGTTATGGAGGACATATTAAGTACTAAAATATCACACCTTGTTGAATTAAATCTAGGTTGTACTCATTTCCGCAATCCTATATTGAAACAAAATGGGCTAATTTTACAGCTATTAATAGCATATATTTCTCTGTTTTTATTAAGAATATGTTTAATACCTTAATACTTGCCATCTATTAACTAATAAGAGGTTATTAAACAGACAGTTTACTAAAACTCTAATGACATGTAGCTGAAAAGTTGCTTACTGATCGTGGAATGCCTAAAGTGGACTGTCAAATGTTGTCTAACTCAATGTTTGTAGGTATGTTAAAAGGAATATGGTTCACTGATTATTATTTACTGAATAAATACTTTGTATTCAGCTTCTGGTCAACCAGAAAATTAGTTTTCTTTGAATCAGTGAGCCTGAAAAGACTAATTTATGTTGTTATGAATCCAAACTATAATAAATAATAAATAATATAAATAACTGTTAAAATATGTCTTTTTCAAAATATGTCTTTCTAGGCAATTTGTATTCTACTGTATGTGCAAAACCAGTTGCAGGACGTATTGAACTAAATATTTTAGTTTGTTTATTTCTATTTATTTGGTTAATTTCTTTACCTGATAATTTGCACAGATGTTGTGCAGCCCCACTGCCACAGTTAAAGCACCACGGTAAGGCAAGCGAAAATATTACTGTTTAAAGGAATTTTACCCAACAAGTAAGATTTTGTTATCATTTACTCATCCTCAAGTAGTTCCAAACTTGTATGAATTTCTTTGTTCTCCCGAACACAAAGGAGGATATTTTGAAAAAGTATGGAACAATGGTTTTGGGTCACCATTATTTTTTCCTTTAAGCATAAAAATGGCTTTATTTATATATTTGTTTTTGCAATTTACATTCTATGCATCCCCTTCTATTAATTTGAATCACTAAGAGATTTTTCTTCTGATTTCTTTCTTATTTTTGGTCCTTTTTCCTGTCCCGATTACAAAAAAAAAGTAATACTACTGTGATACAGCGAGATGTACAACTCCTGTTATATACATATTTACACTTTATTGTGGAGAAGCTACACATATTGATCTGTGGGTGGTTTCAGCTGCTGCTGTGTGTTCAGACTCCTGCAGCATCCACACAGAGATCTTCACCGACTGGAGCAGAGGATCCGAACCCTCCACCATCAGCCCATGATCCTCTGCTCTTTCTGGAGGCGACCAGGAAGCCGTTCCCTGCACTTCCTGTGTCACTCCTGCTCACCCTATACAAACAATCAGAAGCATTAATCTAGTCTGATCCTAACGAGACAATCCAGCCGTGACTGCTGTGAGTCAGATAAGTGTGTGTCTCTGGCCACCTGCTCAGTGTAACCAGGGTGGCGCTCAATGTCCTCTAAAGTGGGCGGTCTGGCGCCGATGCACTGAGACACCAGCCAATCAGCTGACGGCACTCTGTTACACACAACACAGTGTTCAGGAAGACAGAAGCACACGCTTCACCTGGATCTGGGCGTGACCTCTGTCTCTTGCCTGTGGACAGCTCTCTAGGGAAGCGCAGTCTGCTTCTGGAGGTGACCCTCAACGTGCCTCTGAAGGGGAAACAGCCGCACAAGATGTTGTAGAGCGTCACCCCGACCGACCAAACCGTAGCCGGTCCTGCGTGATAGCGCTGCCGCCGAAACCACTCAGGAGGGCGTACTGAAGAGTGCCTGAGAGACACAACAAGACCCCAGGCGTCACCTGAAGAGGCTCCACAAACAAACACAGATCACCGCAGTGAGATCAAACCCACCTGCAAAGTGTCTGTAGGGCGAGTCTTTCAGCAGATCTCCACAGCGAAGTCCAGCAGCTTGATGTCGTGTGTGACTCTGTGGAGATCAGCAGGTTCTCGGTTTGGCGTCCCGGTGCAGGACTCCGCGGCTCTCGCAGTGTTTCAGCGCCGTGACCAGCTGCAGCAGCACTTTCTTGGCCAGACTCTCCTCCAGGCGTCCGTTCTGCTTGCAGAAAGTGTCCAGATCTTGGCAAGAGCGGGGCGCTCCAGGATCAAGGTGTAGCGTCTGGGAAAGTCTAACCACTCCAGCAGCTGCAGGACGTTGGGGCAGGCAGGAGCCGAATTGACCAGACTCATCGCGCCACCTCCAGCGGCAGCTGATCCTGACCTTCCTGCAGGGCCGAGCGTTGCGTTATATCCAGCGCTCAATCAGAGCAAGCAGAGCAACAGATTCACTCTGAACTCACGACTCTCAGTCTCGGTGTTCCTCTTTTACAGGCGTGCTTGATGGCAACCTGTAGACAGATGAAGACCACGCTGACTAATTATCACAGACCACGTTCACTGGCGGCAACATTTCTAACGAGGAGGTGAGAGGAAGTCTTACTGGCAGTCCGTCAGACCTCCGGGTCCCAGCATACACCGAGCGAATCCACCTCGCCCCAGCAATGGGCCCTTGACATACGCTTCTGCAACACACAAGATCACAAGAAACCTCTTTCGCGGGACCTTACTGTGCGTCTTCAGTGACGACTCGTTTAGTGAGTGGTGAGGTGTTTAATCTCAGTGCACTCTGACCTCTGCGGGAGCGTTTGGCAGCTCTTCTGTATGAGGGGACGGACCCTCATCCTCCTGGCTGCCGCTCTGCCGCTTCCTCTTCCCGTGAGACACGGACACAGAAGCGGCCAACTCTGGCGGCAGAGGGCGATGTACCCAGGCAGCTCTTGGCTCAGAGGCAGGTTTGGGTTGGTCAGCGGTTCCTGAGTGTCGTCACCAGAGCCGCTTCTCCCAACCTCCTGAGCAGCCGCCTGAGAGACAGCAGCACTCCTGGATCTGGAGCGGCCCGAGGCTGCAATATTTCACACATCAGACACTTACAGCCTCTATTAGCAACCTTTATCATAACCAAGCACCAATTGCTTTTACTTCTATTTGCTCTTGAATAGAAAATCAAAGGCATATCTTCACATTAATTCAGTCAAACATTGTACAACATCATACCATAACATAGCAATAACAAACAAAACGCTCACCTTGTCTTTCACTCATAAGAGCGGCTGACAATCTCTCCAAACTCCACGAAATACAGTAAATAAAAAAAAAAAAAATAATTAGTTGAAAGAAAAAAGAAAGAAAGAAAGAAGAGAGAGAGAAAGAATGAGAGAAATAAAGAAAGAAATAAGAAGAGAAATAAGAAGAGAATAAAAAAACTTCCTTCAAACTGTACTCAAAGGAAATATCCTCCGATCTCCTAAAATAAAAGTCTCCTCTCGCTCTGAACTGCGTCGAAAATCACAGTGTCAGGAAATAATCTCGAAAGTCTCTGAAATCGCCTCGTCTCTCAACAAACAGATATCGATGGGTTTGAGTGTTTATGTGTAGAATTCACGTCATAACACGCGTCGCCATAGAAACTATAGTTCACGTACATGGTGCGCGTGACGTCGCGTGCGTGAGTACAACAGCGCGAGCGTACGCTTTTATCGGAAGCGTTGAATCTTATGCACTTTTCATTATTATATAGCGAGATTTATTAATAAATGTATAAATTACTATATAAATCAGAGAAGTTACTATGATCTCTGACTAAACTGAACGCGCTATTTTCCCGCGTATTTAACCGATCACTGTCAGGAGGCCAATCAGCTTTCAGTATCTTCGGTGCGTCATCAAACCTGTGAGTAAACCTGCTTGAAAATGAATGTTTAAAGAAAAAAATATAAGATATTACTGAAAATATCAAGCATTTGATACAGTGATTCATTAGTTTTATTTATTTTATTCATAATTTCTTATTAAAATCCTCGGAATGCCTTCCCTAATGATATATTTAATTTTCTTGGAAGCATAGATTTTTATTGGAACATAATTTCTCTGTTGACAAAATTCCTGCTAAATTGGCAGTTTTCACAGACAAGCTCTTTTCACCATTTTTCACCCCACAACTATTTCATATGAAATAACAAGGGCATATTATTTAAAAACAGATCTTTATTTTATCGTTGGCTCAAAGGAGGTATTCTTTTAGTAAGATGCAAGTAAATTAGTTCATTTCAATGGGTAATTGTTGTCGTATACAGGATTTCCTCAGAAAATCCAATCACCTGTGAAACCAGGAGAATTAGCATTTTTTTCCAAAAGTGTGCACATTTGAAAAACTGTATTTGTTTTAAGACAACAATATATTAATTAATACGATTTGAACAAATGCTCTTTGTTCTGTGTCCTTTGCTCTTCTTTATTTGGTTATATCTCTTGTGTTAAAGAATGAATACTGCCAAATAAATGTTGTATCAAAATGAAGGAAGTGTCTTACAAACTACTTTATAAATTTATTACATTTGGAAATATTTAAGCTTAACATTTCGTATAGCTGTCAACTTTGGTAAACAAAGAAAACTATTTAGCATCTTTCTTTTCTCATTTACTCAAGATTGTTTTGGAAAGGTTTGGAATTGTGTATTAATAGAAAATTGGAGTTTATGAAAGAAATGTGTATCAACAGTATATGTACAGTTGTGGCCAAAGGTTTTGAGAATGACATAAATATTGGAAATTGGAAAAGTTGCTGCTTAAGTTTTTGTAATAGCAATTTGCATATACTCCAGAATGTTATGAAGAGTGATCAGATGGATTGCATAGTCCTTCTTTGCCATGAAAATGAACTTAAACCTGAAAAAACTTTCCACTGCATTTCATTGCTGTCATTAAACGACCTGCTGAGATCATTTCAGTAAGCGTCTTGTTAACTCAGGTGAGAATGTTGGCGAGCACAAGGCTGGAGATCATTATGTCAGGCTGATTGGGTTAGAATGACAGACTTGACATGTTAAAAGGAGGGTGATGCTTGAAATCATCGTTCTTCCATTGTTAACCATGGTAGCAGCGTGCAGCCATCATTGCGTTGCATAAAAATGGCTTCACAGGCAAGGATATTGTGGCTACTAAGATTGCACCTAAATCAACAATTTATAGACTCATCAAGAACTTCAAGGAAAGAGGTTCAATTCTTATTAAGAAGGCTTCAGGGCGTCCAAGAAAGTCCAGCAAGCGCCAGGATCGTCCTCGTCTAAAAGAGGATTCAGCTGCAGGATCGGAGTGCCACCAGTGCAGAGCTTTCTCAGGAATGGCAGCAGGCAGGTGTGAGCGCATCTACACGCACAGTGAGGCCAAGACTTTTGGAAGATGGCCTGGTGTCAAGAAGGACAGCAAAGAAGTCACTTCTCTCCAAAAAAACATCAGGGACAGACTGATCTTTTGCAAAAAGTATGGTGAATGGACTGCTGAGGACTGGGGCAAAGTCATATTCTCCGATGAAGCCCCTTTCCGATTGTTTGGGGCATCTGGAAAAAGGCTTGTCCGGAGAAGAAAAGGTGGCGCTACCATCAGTCCTGTGTCATGCCAACAGTAAAGCATCCTGAGACCATTCATGTGAGAGGTTGCTTCTCATCCAAGGGAGTGGGCTCACTCACAATTTTCCCAAAAATACAGCCATGAATAAAGAAGCGGTACCAAAACACCCTCCAACAGCAACTTCTTCCAACAATCCAACAACAGTTTGGTGAAGAACAATGCATTTTCAGCACGATGGAGCACCGTGCCAATAAGGCAAAAGTGATAACTAAGTGGCTCGGGGACCAAAACGTTGAAATTTTGGGTCCATGGCCTGGAAACTCCCCAGATCTTAATCCCATTGAGAACTTGTGGTCAATCCTCAAGAGGCGGGTGGACAAACAAAAACCCACTACTTATGACAAACTCCAAGAAGTGATTATGAAAGAATGGGTTGCTATCAGTCAGGATTTGGCCCAGAAGTTGATTGAGAGCATGCTCAGTCGAATTGCAGAGGTCCTGAAAAAGAAGGGCCAACACAGCAAATAATGACTCTTTGCATAAATGCTATGTAATTGTCGATAAAAGCCTTTGAAACGTATGAAGTGCTTGTAATTACACTTCAGTACATCACAGAAACAACTGAAACAAAGATCTAAAAGCAGTTTAGCAGCAAACTTTGTAAAAACTAATAATTGTGTCATTTTCAAAACTTTTGGCCACAACTGTATAATTAATCAGGATTAAGTTCATCAGGGTCACCCATTTTTGATTGAATGTCGTTTTGAGGATGTACTGAATCAATCATGTGACCCTGTATAAAGAGTCAACCATGTGTTTTTAACCCTGGAAAAAAATTCTACTAATATTATTCTTATTAAACAGTTTATTTACCATTTATACAAACATACATAAAATAAAAATATACGTTGTAGCAACCTGTGTGTGTGTGTGTGTGAGAGTGTATATGTGTGTGTGTGTGTGTGTGTGTGTGTGCGTGCTGCTTCAAGAGATCAAACATATACTTGTGTTGTCTTTCAGTTTTATTTATATTCATTTGTTCTTAAATCATTCGTAATCATTTGACCTTTTTATTATAGAGTGAAAACATGGGGCCAAGGATGACGGATGATTTAAATCAAGCATGATTTTATTCAAACTGAGCTAACATGTAAAATATGAAGCTAACGTATGAAAGTTATTCCTATGTTTAAAAAATAAATGAGAAAAAATCAAGGTGGATATTTCTGAGATGCTAAAACAGCATGAACTATCAATGATTCATCTAAATCAGCTTTAGTAGTACTCCATTAGGTTCATTTATTTACAGTGAAGCTCATTTTGATTGGTCGACTTTCCACTTCCTCTTCAGTGATCATGTGTGCACGGTTCTGGACAGGAGATGAAAGCGCCTCTCTTCTCTGGACAGGTGACCATTGTCTGGAAATCCCTTCATCAGCGAGATCACGAGGGCATGTGGCTCACCAAGAAGCTTCTGAAGACATGAACACTACGTGTCCTACAAAGAAAGCAGACACATCACAAGTTAAGAGACTCAGACACTGAAACCACGGCACATACTGTACAATGAGAACAGAACAGGAAAGCGGTTTTGTTGGGTTCAACATGAGAAGGTTGTGTTCTCCTCCATCTACAGGATGGAGATCTGTAGCTCTCGGGCCTCACACACACTGATACTGATAAACATACTAGTGAGTCAACAAACAACTGTTAGCTTGCTGGGATATACAGTAGGTGGTTTCATTGAGCACACACACCTGGCCTGAAGTTAACGTCGGGTTTTAATTTTTTTGTAGTTTTTGTTGGAACAGTGAACACTGCCAGGGTATTTATTTTTAACTTATAAGAGGACAATAATGCAAGAGGAATACCAAATTCTTGTTTTCAATGTAAAAATACTGCAACATTTTCAAAAATTCAAAAACAATGGACTTGTAAAAAGCCCCGAAATAATCATTTGTAATGATTAGTGAGGAGTGACCAAGCGTCTCAGAGCCAGTAAAGCGCTATGAGAAGAGTGACTGTACATCTTAAAATAGCACCATGCATGGTTGTTTGTCCGCACCCAAACTATCCACTGCGGCCAAAGCACAATAAACTCCTTTTCCAAGACCCTTGGCTTAAGTAAGTGAGGGCTTCTGGGAATCCATGCTCTAGTCTCATGAGACCAAGTTAATCATTTCAGATCAGATCTGACAGCATCTAAAATGTTCTGGTGTCACAAGAGGAGGCATACAGTGAGAAGTGTCTGGTTTCCACAGTGAACTTCAGGGTAGTAAAGCTCTTCTGTAGGGACGTATGAGAGCTGAAGGTGTGAGAGAGTTAGGCTTTATCAACCACTGTGTGATATAATACAAAACCTCAACTCTCCCCAAACCAGAAACTCTCCCCATTAAAGACCAGGTCGTTTAAGAAGGAGTTAAACAGGACAGATGTAACAGTTTGTAATAAAATTTTACATTCAGTGCCAAGAAGCGTCAGAGCAGTACACTGTATACATAGAGTTATGGAGGACATATTAAGTACTAAAATATCACACCTTGTTGAATTAAATCTAGGTTGTACTCATTTCCATAATCCTATATTGAAACAAAATGGGCTAATTTTACAGCTATTAATAGCATATATTTCTCTGTTTTTATTAAGAATATGTTTAATACCTTAATACTTGCCATCTATTAACTAATAAGAGGTTATTAAACAGACAGTTTACTAAAACTCTAATGACATGTAGCTGAAAAGTTGCTTACTGATCGTGGAATGCCTAAAGTGGACTGTCAAATGTTGTCTAACTCAATGTTTGTAGGTATGTTAAAAGGAATATGGTTCACTGATTATTATTTACTGAATAAATACTTTGTATTCAACTTCTGGTCAACCAGAAAATTAGTTTTCTTTGAATCAGTGAGCCTGAAAAGACTAATTTATGTTGTTATGAATCAAACTATAATAAATAATAAATAATATAAATAACTGTTAAAATATGTCTTTTTCAAAATATATGTCTTTCTAGGCAATTTGTATTCTACTGTATGTGCAAAACCAGTTGCAGGACGTATTGAACTAAATATTTTAGTTTGTTTATTTCTATTTATTTGGTTAATTTCTTTACCCTGATAATTTGCACAGATGTTGTGCAGCCCCACTGCCACAGTTAAAGCACCACGGTAAGGCAAACGAAAATATTACTGTTTAAAGGAATTTTACCCAACAAGTAAGATTTTGTTATCATTTACTCATCCTCAAGTAGTTCCAAACTTGTATGAATTTCTTTGTTCTCCCGAACACAAAGGAGGATATTTTGAAAAAGTATGGAACAATGGTTTTGGAGTCACCATTATTTTTTTCCTTTAAGCATAAAAATGGCTTTATTTATATATTTGTTTTTGCAATTTACATTCTATGCATCCCCTTCTATTAATTTGAATCACTAAGAGATTTTCTTCTGATTTCTTTCTTATTTTTGGTCCTTTTTCCTGTCCGATTACAAAAAAAAGTAATACTACTGTGTTACAGCGAGATGTACAACTCCTGTTATATACATATTTACACTTTATTGTGGAGAAGCTACACATATTGATCTGTGGGTGGTTTCAGCTGCTGCTGTGTGTTCAGACTCCTGCAGCATCCACACAGAGATCTTCACCGACTGGAGCAGAGGATCGAACCCTCCACCATCAGCCCATGATCCTCTGCTCTTTCTGGAGGCGACCAGGAAGCCGTTCCCTGCACTTCCTGTGTCACTCCTGCTCACCCTATACAAACAATCAGAAGCATTAATCTAGTCTGATCCTAACGAGACAATCCAGCCGTGACTGCTGTGAGTCAGATAAGTGTGTGTCTCTGGCCACCTGCTCAGTGTAACCAGGGTGGCGCTCAATGTCCTCTAAAGTGGGCGGTCTGGCGCCGATGCACTGAGACACCAGCCAATCAGCTGGCGGCACTCTGTTACACACAACACAGTGTTCAGGAAGACAGAAGCACACGCTTCACCTGGATCTGGGCGTGACCTCTGTCTCTTGCCTGTGGACAGCTCTCTAGGGAAGCGCAGTCTGCTTCTGGAGGTGACCCTCAAGCGTGCCTCTGAAGGGGAAACAGCCGCACAAGATGTTGTAGGCGTCACCCCGACCGACCAAACCGTGGCGGTCCTGCGTGATAGCGCTGCCGCCGAAACCACTCAGGAGGCGTACTGAAGAGTGCCTGAGAGACACAACAAGACCCCAGGCGTCACCTGAAGAGGCTCCACAAACAAACACAGATCACCGCAGTGAGATCAAACCCACCTGCAAAGTGTCTGTAGGCGAGTCTTTCAGCAGATCTCCACAGCCGAAGTCCAGCAGCTTGATGTCGTGTGACTCTGTGGAGATCAGCAGGTTCTCGGTTTGGCGTCCCGGTGCAGGACTCCGCGGCTCTCGCAGTGTTTCAGCGCCGTGACCAGCTGCAGCAGCACTTTCTTGGCCAGACTCTCCTCCAGGCGTCCGTTCTGCTTGCAGAAAGTGTCCAGATCTTGGCAAGGCGGGGCGCTCCAGGATCAAGGTGTAGCGTCTGGGAAAGTCTAACCACTCCAGCAGCTGCAGGACGTTGGGGCAGGCAGGAGCGAATTGACCAGACTCATCGCGCCACCTCCAGCGGCAGCTGATCTGACCTTCCTGCAGGGCCGAGCGTTGCGTTATATCCAGCGCTCAATCAGAGCAAGCAGAGCAACAGATTCACTCTGAACTCACGACTCTCAGTCTCGGTGTTCCTCTTTTACAGGCGTGCTTGATGGCAACCTGTAGACAGATGAAGACCACGCTGACTAATTATCACAGACCCACGTTCACTGGCGGCAACATTTCTAACGAGGAGGTGAGAGGAAGTCTTACTGGCAGTCCGTCAGACCTCCGGGTCCCAGCATACACCGAGCGAATCCACCTCGCCCCAGCAATGGGCCCTTGACATACGCTTCTGCAACACACAAGATCACAAGAAACCTCTTTAAAGCGGGACCTTACTGTGCGTCTTCAGTGGCGACTCGTTTAGTGAGTGGTGAGAGTGTTTAATCTCAGTGCACTCTGACCTCTGCGGGGCGTTTGGCAGCTCTTCTGTATGAGAGGGACGGACCCTCATCCTCCTGGCTGCCGCTCTGCGCTTCCTCTTCCCGTGAGACACGGACACAGAAGCAGCCAACTCTGGCGGCAGAGGAGGCGATGTACCCAGGCAGCTCTTGGCTCAGAGGCAGGTTTGGGTTGGTCAGCGGTTCCTGAGTGTCGTCACCAGAGCCGCTTCTCCCAACCTCCTGAGCAGCCGCCTGAGAGACAGCAGCACTCCTGGATCTGGGCGGCCCGAGGCTGCAATATTTCACACATCAGACACTTACAGCCTCTATTAGCAACCTTTATCATAACCAAGCACCAATTGCTTTTACTTCTATTTGCTCTTGAATAGAAAATCAAAGGCATATCTTCACATTAATTCAGTCAAACATTGTACAACATCATACCATAACATAGCAATAACAAACAAAACGCTCACCTTGTCTTTCACTCATAAGAGCGGCTGACAATCTCTCCAAACTCCACGAAATACAGTAAATAAAAAAAAAAATAATAATTAGTTGAAGAAAGAAAGAAAGAAAAGAAAGAAAAAGAAGAGAGAGAGAAAGAATAGAGAAAGAAATAAAAGAAATAAGAAGAGAATAAAAAACTTCCTTCAAACTGTACTCAAAGGAAATATCCTCCGATCTCCTAAAATAAAAGTCTCCTCTCGCTCTGAACTGCGTCGAAAATCACAGTGTCAGGAAATAATCTCGAAAGTCTCTGAAATCGCCTCGTCTCTCAACAAACAGATATCGATGGGTTTGAGTGTTTATGTGTAGAATTCACGTCATAACACGCGTCGCCATAGAAACTATAGTTCACGTACATGGTGCGCGTGACGTCGCGTCGCGTGCGTGAAGTACAACAGCGCGGCGTGCGCTTTTATCGGAAGCGTTGAATCTTATGCACTTTTCATTATTATATAGCGAGATTTATTAATAAATGTATAAATTACTATATAAATCAGAGAAGTTACTATGATCTCTGACTAAACTGAGCAGCGCTATTTTCCGCGTATTTAACGATCACTGTCAGGAGGCCAATCAGCTTTCAGTATCTTGGTGCGTCATCAAACCTGTGAGTAAACCTGCTTGAAAATGAATGTTTAAAGAAAAAATATAAGATATTACTGAAAATATCAAGCATTTGATACAGTGATTCATTAGTTTTATTTATTTTATTCATAATTTCTTATTAAAATCCTCAGAATGCCTTCCCTAATGATATATTTAATTTTCTTGGAAGCATAGATTTTTATTGGAACATAATTTCTCTGTTGACAAAATTCCTGCTAAATTGGCGGTTTTCACAGACAAGCTCTTTTCACCATTTTCACCCCACAACTATTTCATATGAAATAACAAGGGCATATTATTTAAAAACAGATCTTTATTTTATCGTTGGCTCAAAGGAGGTATTCTTTTAGTAAGATGCAAGTAAATTAGTTCATTTCAATGGGTAATTGTTGTCGTATACAGGATTTCCTCAGAAAATCCAATCACCTGTGAAACCAGGAGAATTAGCATTTTTTTCCAAAAGTGTGCACATTTGAAAAACTGTATTTGTTTTAAGACAACAATATATTATTAATCTGATTTGAACAAATGCTCTTTGTTCTGTGTCCTTTGCTCTTCTTTATTTGGTTATATCTCTTGTGTTAAAGAATGAATACTGCCAAATAAATGTTGTATCAAAATGAAGGAAGTGTCTTACAAACTACTTTATAAATTTATTACATTTGGAAATATTTAAGCTTAACATTTCGTATAGCTGTCAACTTTGGTAAACAAAAGAAAACTATTTAGCATCTTTCTTTTCTCATTTACTCAAGATTGTTTTGGAAAGGTTTGGAATTGTGTATTAATAGAAAATTGGAGTTTATGAAAGAAATGTGTATCAACAGTATATGTACAGTTGTGGCCAAAGGTTTTGAGAATGACATAAATATTGGAAATTGGAAAAGTTGCTGCTTAAGTTTTTGTAATAGCAATTTGCATATACTCCAGAATGTTATGAAGAGTGATCAGATGGATTGCATAGTCCTTCTTTGCCATGAAAATGAACTTAAACCTGAAAAAACTTTCCACTGCATTTCATTGCTGTCATTAAACGACCTGCTGAGATCATTTCAGTAAGCGTCTTGTTAACTCAGGTGAGAATGTTGGCGAGCACAAGGCTGGAGATCATTATGTCAGGCTGATTGGGTTAGAATGACAGACTTGACATGTTAAAGGAGGGTGATGCTTGAAATCATCGTTCTTCCATTGTTAACCATGGTAGCAGCGTGCAGCCATCATTGCGTTGCATAAAAATGGCTTCACAGGCAAGGATATTGTGGCTACTAAGATTGCACCTAAATCAACAATTTATAGACTCATCAAGAACTTCAAGGAAAGAGGTTCAATTCTTATTAAGAAGGCTTCAGGGCGTCCAAGAAAGTCCAGCAAGCGCCAGGATCGTCCTCGTCTAAAGAGGATTCAGCTGCAGGATCGGAGTGCCACCAGTGCAGAGCTTTCTCAGGAATGGCAGCAGGCAGGTGTGAGCGCATCTACACGCACAGTGAGGCCAAGACTTTTGGAAGATGGCCTGGTGTCAAGAAGGACAGCAAAGAAGTCACTTCTCTCCAAAAAACATCAGGGACAGACTGATCTTTTGCAAAAGTATGGTGAATGGACTGCTGAGGACTGGGGCAAAGTCATATTCTCCGATGAAGCCCCTTTCCGATTGTTTGGGGCATCTGGAAAAGGCATCCGGAGAAGAAAAGGTGGCGCTACCATCAGTCCTGTGTCATGCCAACAGTAAAGCATCCTGAGACCATTCATGTGAGAGGTTGCTTCTCATCAAGGAGTGGGCTCACTCACAATTTTTCCCAAAAATACAGCCATGAATAAAGAAGCGGTACCAAAACACCCTCCAACAGCAACTTCTTCCAACAATCCAACAACAGTTTGGTGAAGAACAATGCATTTTCAGCACGATGGAGCACCGTGCCAATAAGGCAAAAGTGATAACTAAGTGGCTCGGGGACCAAAACGTTGAAATTTTGGGTCCATGGCCTGGAAACTCCCCAGATCTTAATCCCATTGAGAACTTGTGGTCAATCCTCAAGAGGCGGGTGGACAAACAAAAACCCACTACTTATGACAAACTCCAAGAAGTGATTATGAAAGAATGGGTTGCTATCAGTCAGGATTTGGCCCAGAAGTTGATTGAGAGCATGCTCAGTCGAATTGCAGAGGTCCTGAAAAGAAGGGCCAACACAGCAAATAATGACTCTTTATAAATGTCATGTAATTGTCGATAAAAGCCTTTGAAACTTATGAAGTGCTTGTAATTACACTTCAGTACATCACAGAAACAACTGAAACAAAGATCTAAAAGCAGTTTAGCAGCAAACTTTGTAAAAAACTAATAATTGTGTCATTTTCAAAACTTTTGGCCACAACTGTATAATTAATCAGGATTAAGTTCATCAGGGTCACCCATTTTTGATTGAATGTCGTTTTGAGGATGTACTGAATCAATCATGTGACCCTGTATAAAGAGTCAACCATGTGTTTTTAACCCTGGAAAAAAAATTCTACTAATATTATTCTTATTAAACAGTTTATTTACCATTTATACAAACATACATAAAATAAAAATGTACGTTGTAGCAACCTGTGTGTGTGTGTGAGAGTGTATATATGTGTGTGTGTGTGTGTGTGTGTGTGTGTGTGTGTGCTGCTGCTTCAAGAGATCAAACATATACTTGTGTTGTCTTTCAGTTTTTTTATATTCATTTGTTCTTAAATCATTCGTAATCATTTGACCTTCATATTATAGAGTGAAAACATGGGGCCAAGGATGACGGATGATTTAAATCAAACATGATTTTATTCAAACTGAGCTAACATGTAAAATATGAAGCTAGCGTGTATGAAAGTTATTCCTATGTTTAAAAAATAAATGAGAAAAAAATCAAGGTGGATATTTCTGAGATGCTAAAACAGCATGAACTATCAATGATTCATCTAAATCAGCTTTAGTAGTACTCCATTAGGTTCATTTATTTACAGTGAAGCTCATTTTGATTGGTTGACTTTCCACTTCCTCTTCAGTGATCATGTGTGCACGGTTCTGGACAGGAGATGAAAACGCCTCTCTTCTCTGGACAGGTGACCATTGTCTGGAAATCCCTTCATCAGCGAGATCACGAGGGCATGTGGCTCACCAAGAAGCTTTTGAAGACATGAACACTACGTGTCCTACAAAGAGAAGCAGACACATCACAAGTTAAGAGACTCAGACACTGAAACACGGCACATACTGTACAATGAGAACAGAACAGAAGCGGTTTTGTTGGGTTCAACATGAGAAGGTTGTGTTCTCCTCCATCTACAGGATGGAGATCTGTAGCTCTCGGGCCTCACACACACTGATACTGATAAACATACTAGTGAGTCAACAAACAACTGTTAGCTTGCTGGGATATACAGTAGGTGGTTTCATTGAGCACACACACCTGGCCTGAAGTTAACGTCGGGTTTAATTTTTTTGTAGTTTTTGTTGGAACAGTGAACACTGCCAGGGTATTTATTTTTAACTTATAAAGAGGACAATAATGCAAGAGGAATACCAAATTCTTGTTTTCAATGTAAAAATACTGCAACATTTTCAAAAATTCAAAAACAATGGACTTGTAAAAGCCCCCGAAATAATCATTTGTAATGATTAGTGAGGAGTGACCAAGCGTCTCAGAGCCAGTAAACGCTATGAGAAGAGTGACTGTACATCTTAAAATAGCACCATGCATGGTTGTTTGTCCGCACCCAAACTATCCACTGCGGCCAAAGCACAATAAACTCCTTTTCCAAGACCCTTGGCTTAAGTAAGTGAGGGCTTCTGGGAATCCATGCTCTAGTCTCATGAGACCAAGTTAATCATTTCAGATCTGACAGCATCTAAAATGTTCTGGTGTCACAAGAGGAGGCATACAGTGAGAAGTGTCTGGTTTCCACAGTGAACTTCAGGGTAGTAAAGCTCTTCTGTAGGGACGTATGAGAGCTGAAGGTGTGAGAGAGTTAGGCTTTATCAACCACTGTGTGATATAATACAAAACCTCAACTCTCCCCAAACCAGAAACTCTCCCCATTAAAGACCAGGTCGTTTAAGAAGGAGTTAAACAGGACAGATGTAACAGTTTGTAATAAAATTTTACATTCAGTGCCAAGAAGCGTCAGAGCAGTACACTGTATACATAGAGTTATGGAGGACATATTAAGTACTAAAATATCACACCTTGTTGAATTAAATCTAGGTTGTACTCATTTCCATAATCCTATATTGAAACAAAATGGGCTAATTTTACAGCTATTAATAGCATATATTTCTCTGTTTTTATTAAGAATATGTTTAATACCTTAATACTTGCCATCTATTAACTAATAAGAGGTTATTAAACAGACAGTTTACTAAAACTCTAATGACATGTAGCTGAAAAGTTGCTTACTGATCGTGGAATGCCTAAAGTGGACTGTCAAATGTTGTCTAACTCAATGTTTGTAGGTATGTTAAAAGGAATATGGTTCACTGATTATTATTTACTGAATAAATACTTTGTATTCAGCTTCTGGTCAACCAGAAAATTAGTTTTCTTTGAATCAGTGAGCCTGAAAAAGACTAATTTATGTTGTTATGAATCCAAACTATAATAAATAATAAATAATATAAATAACTGTTAAAATATGTCTTTTCAAAATATGTCTTTCTAGGCAATTTGTATTCTACTGTATGTACAAAACCAGTTGCAGGACGTATTGAACTAAATATTTTAGTTTGTTTATTTCTATTTATTTGGTTAATTTCTTTACCCTGATAATTTGCACAGATGTTGTGCAGCCCCACTGCCACAGTTAAAGCACCACGGTAAGGCAAGCGAAAATATTACTGTTTAAAGGAATTTTACCCAACAAGTAAGATTTTGTTATCATTTACTCATCCTCAAGTAGTTCCAAACTTGTATGAATTTCTTTGTTCTCCCGAACACAAAGGAGGATATTTTGAAAAAGTATGGAACAATGGTTTTGGGTCACCATTATTTTTTTTTCCTTTAAGCATAAAAATGGCTTTATTTATATATTTGTTTTGCAATTTACATTCTATGCATCCCCTTCTATTAATTTGAATCACTAAGAGATTTTTCTTCTGATTTCTTTCTTATTTTTGGTCCTTTTTCCTGTCGATTACAAAAAAAAGTAATACTACTGTGATACAGCGAGATGTACAACTCCTGTTATATACATATTTACACTTTATTGTGGAGAAGCTACACATATTGATCTGTGGGTGGTTTCAGCTGCTGCTGTGTGTTCAGACTCCTGCAGCATCCACACAGAGATCTTCACCGACTGGAGCAGAGGATCCAGAACCCTCCACCATCAGCCCATGATCCTCTGCTCTTTCTGGAGCGACCAGGAAGCCGTTCCCTGCACTTCCTGTGTCCTCCTGCTCACCCTATACAAACAATCAGAAGCATTAATCTAGTCTGATCCTAACTTGAGACAATCTAGCCGTGACTGCTGTGAGTCAGATAAGTGTGTGTCTCTGGCCACCTGCTCAGTGTAACCAGGGGTGGCGCTCAATGTCCTCTAAAGTGGGCGGTCTGGCGCCCGATGCACTGAGACACCAGCCAATCAGCTGGCGGCACTCTGTTACACACAACACAGTGTTCAGGAAGACAGAAGCACACGCTTCACCTGGATCTGGGCGTGACCTCTGTCTCTTGCCTGTGGACAGCTCTCTGGGAAGCGCAGTCTGCTTCTGGAGGTGACCCTCAGCGTGCCTCTGAAGGGAAACAGCCGCACAAGATGTTGTAGGCGTCACCCCGACCGACCAAACCGTGGCGGTCCTGCGTGATAGCGCTGCCGCGAAACCACTCAGGAGAGGCGTACTGAAGAGTGCCTGAGAGACACAACAAGACCCCAGGCGTCACCTGAAGAGGCTCCACAAACAAACACAGATCACACGCCAGTGAGATCAAACCCACCTGCAAAGTGTCTGTAGGCGAGTCTTTCAGCAGATCTCCACAGCGAAGTCCAGCAGCTTGATGTCGTGTGACTCTGTGGAGATCAGCAGGTTCTCGGTTTGGCGTCGGTGCAGGACTCCGCGGCTCTCGCAGTGTTTCAGCGCCGTGACCAGCTGCAGCAGCACTTTCTTAGCCAGACTCTCCTCCAGGCGTCCGTTCTGCTTGCAGAAAGTGTCCAGATCTTGGCAGAGGCAGGGCGCTCCAGGATCAAGGTGTAAGCGTCTGGGAAAGTCTAACCACTCCAGCAGCTGCAGGACGTTGGGGCAGGCAGGAGCGAACTGACCAGACTCATCCGCGCCACCTCCAGCGGCAGCTGATCCTGACCTTCCTGCAGGGCGAGCGTTGCGTTATATCCAGCGCTCAAATCAGAGCAAGCAGAGCAACAGATTCACTCTGAACTCACGACTCTCAGTCTCGGTGTTCCTCTTTTACAGGCGTGCTTGATGGCAACCTGTAGACAGATGAAGACCACGCTGACTAATTATCACAGACCACGTTCACTGGCGGCAACATTTCGCGAGGAGGTGAGAGGAAGTCTTACTGGCAGTCCGTCAGACCTCCGGGTCCCAGCATACACCAGGCGAATCCACCTCGCCCCAGCAATGGGCCCTTGACATACGCTTCTGCAACACACAAGATCACAAGAAACCTCTTTAAGCGGGACCTTACTGTAGCGTCTTCAGTGGCGACTCGTTTAGTGAGTGGTGAGTGTTTAATCTCAGTGCACTCTGACCTCTGCGGGGGCGTTTGGCAGCTCTTCTGTATGAGGGACGGACCCTCATCCTCCTGGCTGCCGCTCTGCGCTTCCTCTTCCCGTGAGACACGGACACAGAAGCGGCCAACTCTGGCGGCAGAGGAGGCGATGTACCCAGGCAGCTCTTGGCTCAGAGGCAGGTTTGGGTTGGTCAGCGGTTCCTGAGTGTCGTCACCAGAGCCGCTTCTCCCAACCTCCTGAGCAGCCGCCTGAGAGACAGCAGCACTCCTGGATCTGGGAGCGGCCCGAGGCTGCAATATTTCACACATCAGACACTTACAGCCTCTATTAGCAACCTTTATCATAACCAAGCACCAATTGCTTTTACTTCTATTTGCTCTTGAATAGAAAATCAAAGCATATCTTCACATTAATTCAGTCAAACATTGTACAACATCATACCATAACATAGCAATAACAAACAAAACGCTCACCTTGTCTTTCACTCATAAGAAGCGGCTGACAATCTCTCCAAACTCCACGAAATACAGTAAATAAAAAAAAAAAAATAATTAGTTGAAGAAAGAAAAGAAAGAAAGAAAGAGAGAGAAAGAATGAGAGAAATAAAGAAAAGAAATAAGAAAGAGAAATAAGAAGAGAATAAAAAACTTCCTTCAAACTGTACTCAAAGGAAATATCCTCCGATCTCCTAAAATAAAAGTCTCCTCTCGCTCTGAACTGCGTCGAAAATCACAGTGTCAGGAAATAATCTCGAAAGTCTCTGAAATCGCCTCGTCTCTCAACAAACAGATATCGATGGGTTTGAGTGTTTATGTGTAAATTCACGTCATAACGCGCGTCGCCATAGAAACTATAGTTCGCGTACATGAGTGCGCGTGGCGTCGCGTGCGTGAAGTACAACAGCGGCGTGCGCTTTTATCGGAGCGTTGAATCTTATGCACTTTTCATTATTATATAGCGAGATTTATTAATAAATGTATAAATTACTATATAAATCAGAGAAGTTACTATGATCTCTGACTAAACTGAAGCGCGCTATTTTCCCGCGTATTTAACCGATCACTGTCAGGAGGCCAATCAGCTTTCAGTATCTTGATTGCGTCATCAAACCTGTGAGTAAACCTGCTTGAAAATGAATGTTTAAAGAAAAAAATATAAGATATTACTGAAAATATCAAGCATTTGATACAGTGATTCATTAGTTTTATTTATTTTATTCATAATTTCTTATTAAAATCCTCAGAATGCCTTCCCTAATGATATATTTAATTTTCTTGGAAGCATAGATTTTTATTGGAACATAATTTCTCTGTTGACAAAATTCCTGCTAAATTGGCAGGTTTTCACAGACAAGCTCTTTTCACCATTTTCACCCCACAACTATTTCATATGAAATAACAAGGGCATATTATTTAAAAACAGATCTTTATTTTATCGTTGGCTCAAAGGAGGTATTCTTTTAGTAAGATGCAAGTAAATTAGTTCATTTCAATGGGTAATTGTTGTCGTATACAGGATTTCCTCAGAAAATCCAATCACCTGTGAAACCAGGAGAATTAGCATTTTTTCCAAAAGTGTGCACATTTGAAAAACTGTATTTGTTTTAAGACAACAATATATTAATTAATCTGATTTGAACAAATGCTCTTTGTTCTGTGTCCTTTGCTCTTCTTTATTTGGTTATATCTCTTGTGTTAAAGAATGAATACTGCCAAATAAATGTTGTATCAAAATGAAGGAAGTGTCTTACAAACTACTTTATAAATTTATTACATTTGGAAATATTTAAGCTTAACATTTCGTATAGCTGTCAACTTTAGTAAACAAAAGAAAACTATTTAGCATCTTTCTTTTCTCATTTACTCAAGATTGTTTTGGAAAGGTTTGGAATTGTGTATTAATAGAAAATTGGAGTTTATGAAAGAAATGTGTATCAACAGTATATGTACAGTTGTGGCCAAAGGTTTTGAGAATGACATAAATATTGGAAATTGGAAAAGTTGCTGCTTAAGTTTTGTAATAGCAATTTGCATATACTCCAGAATGTTATGAAGAGTGATCAGATGGATTGCATAGTCCTTCTTTGCCATGAAAATGAACTTAAACCTGAAAAAAACTTTCCACTGCATTTCATTGCTGTCATTAAACGACCTGCTGAGATCATTTCAGTAAACGTCTTGTTAACTCAGGTGAGAATGTTGACGAGCACAAGGCTGGAGATCATTATGTCAGGCTGATTGGGTTAGAATGACAGACTTGACATGTTAAAAGGAGGTGATGCTTGAAATCATCGTTCTTCCATTATTAACCATGTAACGCGTGCAGCCATCATTGCGTTGCATAAAAATGGCTTCACAGGCAAGGATATTGTGGCTACTAAGATTGCACCTAAATCAACAATTTATAGACTCATCAAGAACTTCAAGGAAAGAGGTTCAATTCTTATTAAGAAGGCTTCAGGGCGTCCAAGAAAGTCCAGCAAGCGCCAGGATCGTCCTCGTCTAAAGAGGATTCAGCTGCAGGATCGGAGTGCCACCAGTGCAGAGCTTTCTCAGGAATGGCAGCAGGCAGGTGTGAGCGCATCTACACGCACAGTGAGGCCAAGACTTTTGGAAGATGGCCTGGTGTCAAGAAGGACAGCAAAGAAGTCACTTCTCTCCAAAAAAACATCAGGGACAGACTGATCTTTTGCAAAAAGTATGGTGAATGGACTGCTGAGGACTGGGGCAAAGTCATATTCTCCGATGAAGCCCCTTTCCGATTGTTTGGGGCATCTGGAAAAAGCATCCGGAGAAAGAAAAGGTGGCGCTACCATCAGTCCTGTGTCATGCCAACAGTAAAGCATCCTGAGACCATTCATGTGAGAGGTTGCTTCTCATCCAAGGAGTGGGCTCACTCACAATTTTGCCCAAAAATACAGCCATGAATAAAAAGCGGTACCAAAACACCCTCCAACAGCAACTTCTTCCAACAATCCAACAACAGTTTGGTGAAGAACAATGCATTTTCAGCACGATGGAGCACCGTGCCAATAAGGCAAAAGTGATAACTAAGTGGCTCGGGGACCAAAACGTTGAAATTTTGGGTCCATGGCCTGGAAACTCCCCAGATCTTAATCCCATTGAGAACTTGTGGTCAATCCTCAAGAGGCGGGTGGACAAACAAAAACCCACTACTTATGACAAACTCCAAGAAGTGATTATGAAAGAATGGGTTGCTATCAGTCAGGATTTGGCCCAGAAGTTGATTGAGAGCATGCTCAGTCGAATTGCAGAGGTCCTGAAAAAGAAGGGCCAACACAGCAAATAATGACTCTTTGCATAAATGTCATGTAATTGTCGATAAAAGCCTTTGAAACGTATGAAGTGCTTGTAATTACACTTCAGTACATCACAGAAACAACTGAAACAAAGATCTAAAAGCAGTTTAGCAGCAAACTTTGTAAAAACTAATAATTGTGTCATTCTCAAAACTTTTGGCCACAACTGTATAATTAATCAGGATTAAGTTCATCAGGGTCACCCATTTTTGATTGAATGTCGTTTTGAGGATGTACTGAATCAATCATGTGACCCTGTATAGGAGTCAACCATGTGTTTTTAACCCTGGAAAAAAATTCTACTAATATTATTCTTATTAAACAGTTTATTTACCATTTATACAAACATACATAAAATAAAAATGTACGTTGTAGCAACCCTGTGTGTGTGTGAGAGTGAGAGTGTATATATGTGTGTGTGTGTGTGTGTGTGTGTGTGTGTGTGTGTGTGTGCGTGCTGCTTCAAGATATCAAACATATACTTGTATTTGTCTTTCAGTTTTTTTATATTCATTTGTTCTTAAATCATTCGTAATCATTTGACCTTTATATTATAGAGTGAAAACATGGGGCCAAGGATGACGGATGATTTAAATCAAGCATGATTTTATTCAAACTGAGCTAACATGTAAAATATGAAGCTAACATTATAGAAAGTTATTCCTATGTTTAAAAAATAAATGAGAAAAAAATCAAGGTGGATATTTCTGAGATGCTAAAACAACATGAACTATCAATGATTCATCTAAATCAGCTTTAGTAAGTACTCCATTAGGTTCATTTATTTACAGTGAAGCTCATTTTGATTGGTTGACTTTCCACTTCCTCTTCAGTGATCATGTGTGCACGGTTCTGGACAGGAGATGAAACGCCTCTCTTCTCTGGACAGGTGACCATTGTCTGGAAATCCCTTCATCAGCGAGATCACGAGGGCATGTGGCTCACCAAGAAGCTTTTGAAGAAGCATGAACACTACGAGTCCTACAAAGAGAAGCAGACACATCACAAGTTAAGAGACTCAGACACTGAAACCACGGCACATACTGTACAATGAGAACAGAACAGGAAACGGTTTTTGTTGGGTTCAACATGAGGAAGGTTGTGTTCTCCTCCATCTACAGGATGGAGATCTGTAGCTCTCGGGCCTCACACACACTGATGCTGATAAACATACTGGTGAGTCAACAAACAACTGTTAGCTTGCTGGGGATAGTAGGTGGTTTCATGAGCACACACACTGGCCTGAAGTTAACGTCAGGTTTTAATTTTTATAGTTTTTGTTGGAACAGTGAACACTGCCAGGGTATTTATTTTTAACTTATAAGAGGACAATAATGCAAAGAATACCAAATTCTTGTTTTCAATGTAAAAATACTGCAACATTTTCAAAAATTCAAAAACAATGGACTTGTAAAAGCCCCGAAATAATCATTTGTAATGATTAGTGAGGAGTGACCAAGAAAAGCGTCTCAGAGCCAGTAAGCGCTATGAGAAGAGTGACTGTACATCTTAAAATAGCACCATGCATGGTTGTTTGTCCGCACCCAAACTATCCACTGCGGCCAAAGCACAATAAACTCCTTTTCCAAGACCCTTGGCTTAAGTAAGTGAGGGCTTCTGGGAATCCATGCTCTAGTCTCATGAGACCAAGTTAATCATTTCAGATCTGACAGCATCTAAAATGTTCTGGTGTCAAAGAGGAGGCATACAGTGAGAAGTATCTGGTTTCCACAGTGAACTTCAGGGTAGTAAAGCTCTTCTGTAGGGACGTATGAGAGCTGAAGGCGTGAGAGAGTTAGGCTTTATCAACCACTGTGTGATATAATACAAAACCTCAACTCTCCCCAAACCAGAAACTCTCCCCATTAAAGACCAGGTCGTTTTAAGGAGTTAAACAGGACAGATGTAACAGTTTGTAATAAAATTTTACATTCCAGTGCCAGAAGCGTCAGAGCAGTACACTGTATACATAGAGTTATGGAGGACATATTAAGTACTAAAATATCACACCTTGTTGAATTAAATCTAGAGTTGTACTCATTTCCACAATCCTATATTGAAACAAAATGAGCTAATTTTACAGCTATTAATAGCATATATTTCTCTGTTTTTATTAAGAATATGTTTAATACCTTAATACTTGCCATCTATTAACTAATAAGAGGTTATTAAACAGACAGTTTACTAAAACTCTAATGACATGTAGCTGAAAAGTTGCTTACTGATCGTGGAATGCCTAAAGTGGACTGTCAAATGTTGTCTAACTCAATGTTTGTAGGTATGTTAAAAGGAATATAGTTCACTGATTATTATTTACTGAATAAATACTTTGTATTCAGCTTCTGAGTCAACCAGAAAATTAGTTTTCTTTGAATCAGTGAGCCTGAAAATGACTAATTTATGTTATTTATGAATCCAAACTATAAATAATAAATAATTTCTGTTAAATAATATAAATAACTGTCAAAATATGTCTTTCTAGGCAATTTGTATTCTACTGTATGTACCAAAACCAGTTGCAGGACGTATTGAACTAAATATTTTAGTTTGTTTATTTCTATTTATTTGGTTAATTTCTTTACCTGATAATTTGCACAGATGTTGTGCAGCCCACTGCCACAGTTAAAGCACCACGGTGAGCAAGCGAAAATATTACTGTTTAAAGGAATTTACCCAACAAGTAAGATTTTGTTATCATTTACTCATCCTCAAGTAGTTCCAAACTTGTATGAATTTCTTTGTTCTCCCGAACACAAAGGAGGATATTTTGAAAAAAGTATGGAACAATGGTTTTGGAGTCACCATTATTTTTTTAAATTTTTATTTTTAGGCTTTAAAGCATAAAATGGCTTTATTTATATGTTGTTTTTGCAATTTACATTCTATGCATCCTTCTATTAATTTGAATCACTAGAGATTTTCTTCTGATTTCTTTCTTATTTTTGGTCCTTTTTTTCCTGTCTGATTACAAAAAAGTAATACTACTGTGATACAGCGAGATGTACAACTCCTGTTATATACATGTTACACTTTATTGTGGAGAGAAGCTACACATATTGATCTGTGGGGTGGTTTCAGCTGCTGCTGTGTGTTCAGACTCTGCAGCATCCAC
The DNA here is from genome assembly GCF_018831695.1 of Puntigrus tetrazona. Taxonomy (NCBI): domain Eukaryota; kingdom Metazoa; phylum Chordata; class Actinopteri; order Cypriniformes; family Cyprinidae; genus Puntigrus; species Puntigrus tetrazona. Next base: position 53,031 of record NW_025048619.1, read on the forward strand.
ACAGAGATCTTCACCCGACTGGAGCAGAGGATCCGAACCCTTCACCATCAGCCCACCTTAGTCCTCTGCTCTTTCTGGGCGACCAGGAAGCCGTTCCCTGCACTTCCTGTATGCTCCTGCTCACCCTATACAAACAATCAGAAACATTAATCTAGTCTGAGTCCTAACAGAGACAATCCAGCCATGACTGCTGTAGTCAGATAAGTGTGTCTCCCTGACACCTGCTCAGTGCCAGCAGAGGTAGCACTAAGTATCTTATCTAAAGTGGGCCTGATGGCTTGCCCGTGCACCAAGACACCAGCCAATCAGCTGACGGCACTCTATGTTACACACTTTGCAGTGTTCCAGAAGACAGAAGCACTTCGCTTCACCTGAATCTGGGCGTGACCTCTGTCTCTTGCCTGTGGACCCAGCTCTAGGAAGCATGATCTGCTTCTGGAGGTGACCCTCCGCGTGCCTCTGAAGAAACAGCGCACAAAGAGATGTTGTAGAGCGTCTTACGACCGACCAAACCGTGGCAGTCCTGCGTGATAAGCGCTGCCGCGAAACCACTCAGGAGGCGTACTGAAGAGTGCCTGAGAACTAACGGGCCAGAGGCGTCACCTGAAGGGGCTCCACAAACAAACACAGATCCGCGGTGAGATCAAACCCACCAAAGTGTCTGCTGGCGAGTCTTTCAACGAATCTCTCACAGCGAGAAGTCAGCAACGATGTGCGTGTGACTCTGTGGAGATCAGGAGGTTCTCGGTTTGGCGATCGGTGCAGAACTCCACTTGGCTCGCAGTGTTTCCAGCGCCGTGACCAGCTGCCTGGCAGCACTTTCTTGGCCAGACTCTCCTCCAGGCGTCCGTTCTGCTTGCAGAAAGTGTCCAGATCTTGGCAGAGGCAGGGCGCTCCAGGATCAAGGTGTAGCGTCTGGGAAAGTCTAACCACTCCAGCAGCTGCAGGACGTTGGGGCAGGCAGGGCGGGTCAAGCCAGACTCATCATCGCGCCACCTCCAGCGGCAGCTGATCACGCAAGCCTTCCTGCAGGACCGAGCGCTGCGTTATATCCAGCGCTCAATCCAGAGCAAGCAGAGCAACAGATTCACCTCTGAACTCTCACGACTCTCAGTCTCGGTGTTCCTCTTTTACAGGCGTGTGATGGCAACCTGTAGACAGATGAAGACCACGCTGACTAATTATCACAGACCACGCTCACTGGCGGCAGCATTTTCCTACGCGAGGAGGTGAGAGGAAGTCTTGCTGCGATCCGTCAGACCTGCGGGTCGCAGCATACACAGGAGCAGATCCACCTCGCCCCAGCAATGGGGCCCTTGACATCACGCTTCTGCAACACACAAGATCACAAGAAACCTCTTTAAACTGGACCTTACTGTAACGTCTTCAGTGACGGCTTCGTTTAGTGAGTGGTAGTGTTTAATCTCCAGTGCACTCTGACCTCTGCGGGGCGTTTGGCAGCTCTTCTGTATGAGAGAGACGGACCCTCATCCTCCTGGCTGCCGCTCTGCCGCTTCCTCTTCCCGTGAGACACGGACACAGAAGCGGCCAACTCTGGCCGGCAGAGGGCGTGTACCAGGCGGCTCTTGGCTCCAGAGGCAGGTTTGGGTTAGTCAGCGGTTCCTGAGCGTCGTCACCACAACGCGTCTCCCAACCTCTGAGCAGCCGCCTGAGAGACAGCAGCACTCCTGGATCTGGAACTGGACCCGAGGCTGCAATATTTCACATCAGACACTTACAGCCTCTATTAGCAACCTTTATCATAACCAAGCACCAGTGGCTTTGCTTCTATTTGCTCTTGAATAGAAAATCAAAGGCATATCTTCATTAATTCAGTCTGAAACATTGCACTGTATCATACCATAACATAGCAATAACAAACAAAACACTCACCTTGTCTTTCAACTCATAGGCGGCTGACAATCTCTCAAACTCCACGAGGAAATACAGTAAATAAAAAAAAATAAGCTAATAGTGGTGAAAGAAGAAAGAAAGAAAAAGAGAGAAAGAATGAGAGAAATAAAGAAAGAAATAAGAAGAAATAAGAAGAGAATAAAAAAAACTTCACATAGGCACAGCACTCAAAGGAAATATCCTCCGATCTCTAAAATAAAAGTCTCCTCTACGCTCTGAACTGCATTGAAAATCACAGTGTCGAAATAATCTCCGAAAGTCTACAGAATACGCCTCATCTCTCCAACAAACCAGATCTCGATGAGTTTGAGTGTTTATGCGTACAGCAGAATTCAGAAATCATAACCGCGCGTATCGCCATCAAACTAGTTCTGCGATACATGAATGCGTGGCGTCGCGTCGTAAATCGCCAATAGCAATGTCGCTTTGTCGGAAGGCGTTGAATCATACCACTTTTCATTGTATATGGCGTGTTATTAATGAATGTATAAATTACTATATAAATCAGAGAAATTACTGATCTCGCGGCTTCAAACTGAGCGCGCTATTTTCCCGTATTTAACGCGATCCTGTCAGGAGACCAATCAGCTTTCAGTATCTTCACGGTCAAAATCATCCAAACCTGTAAATGTGCCTGCTTGAAAATGAATGTTTAAAGAAAAATATAAGATATTACTGAAAATATCAAGCATTTAAATCACAGTGATTCATTAGTTTATTTATTTTATTCATAATTTCTTATTAAAATCCTCAGAGATGCCTTCCCTAATGTAAAACATTATTGTGTGATATGTTAGTTTTCTTGGAAGCATAGATTTTTATTGGAACATAATTTCTCTATTGACAGAATTCCTGCTAAAAATTGTGAGTTTTCCACAGACAAACTCTTTTCACCATTTCACCCCACAACTATTTAAGCACATATGATGCTCAAGGAGCATATTATTTTAAAACAGATCTTTATTTATATCGTTAGCTCAAGTATTCTTTAGTAAGATGCAAATAAATTAGTTCATTTACAATGGTAGTGTTATTTGTAAGTATACAGGATTTCCTCAGAAAAATCAATCACCTGTAAAACCAAGGAGGAATTAGCATTTTTCAAAAGTGTGCACATTTGAAAAACTGTATTTGTTTAAGACTAACAATATAATTAATAAGTTTGAACAAATGCTCTTTTTGTTCTGTGTCATATAACTCTTCTTTATTTGGTTATATCTCTTGTATTTAAAGAATGAATACTGCCAAATAAATGTTGCTCTATCAAAATGGAAGAGAAGTATCACCACATGAAACTACTTTATAAATTTATTATTTGGGATATTTAAACTAACACATTTACATTATAGCTATCCAGCACAGAGTAAACCAGAAAACTATTTAGCATCTTTCTTTTATAAATGAGGGTGTTTTGGAAGGTTTGGGGTGTGTAATAATAGAAAGGTGTTGGGTTATAGAAGAAATGTGTATCAACAGTATAGCACAGTTGTGGCCAAGGTTTGAATGGCCTAAATGTTGAAATTGGAAAAGTTGCTGTAAGTTTTTGTAATAGCAGTTGCATATACTCCAGAATGTTATGAAGAGTGATCAGATGGATTGCCGCTTAGTCCTTCTTTTGCCGCGAAATGAACTTGAAGCCCTGCAGAAAAAACTGCATTTCCACTGCATTTCATTGCTGTCATTAAGCGACCTGCTGGATCATTTCAGTAGCGTCTTACATTATCAGGTAGGAATGTTGGCGAGCACAGGCTGGAGATCATTATATCAGGCTGATTGGAGTTGGAGATGACAGACTTGACGTTAAAGAGAGGAGGTGATGCTTGAAATGCCGTTCTTCGTAATAACCATAGTACTTTGTGTGCAGCCATCATTCGTTGCATAAAGAAATGGCTTCTGAGCAAGGATATTTATGGCTACTAAAGATTGCACCTAAATCAACAGTTTATAGACTCATCAAGAACCTTTGAGAAGAGGTTCAATTCTTATTAAGAAGGCTTCAAGCGTCCAAGAAAGTCAGCAAGCGCCAGGATCGTCACCTCGTCTAAATGGGATTCAGCTGCCCAGGATCAGGTGCCACCAGTGCAGGCTTTGTAAGATTGCAGCAGGCGAGGTGTGGCGCATCTACACGCACAGTAGGGCCAAGACTTTGGAAAGCCCCTGGCCTGGTGTCAGAAGGACAACAAAGTCACTTCTCTCCAAAAAAGCATCAGGGACAGACTGATCTTGCAAAAAGTATGGTGAATGGACTGAGGACTGGGGCAAAGTCAAATTCTCCGATGGAAGCCCCTTTCCGATTGTTTGAGGCATCTGGAAAAAACATCCAGAGAAGAAAGGTGGCGCTACCATCAGTCCACATGTCATGCCAGCAGTAAACATCCTGAGACCATTCATGTAGAGGTTGCTTCTCATCAGGGAGTAGAGCTCATACTCACAATTTTACCCAAAATACAGCCATGAATAAAGAACAGTACCAAAACACCCTCAACAACCTTCTTCCAACAATCCAACAACAGTTTGGTGAAGAACAATGCATTTTCAGCACGATGGAGCACACGTGCAATAAAACCAAAAGTGATAACAACTAGAGTGGCTCAGGGGACCATGTTGAAATTTTGGAGTCCATGGCCTCAAACTCCCCAGATCTTAATCCATTGAGAACTTGTGTCCAATCCTCAAGAGGCAGGTGGACAAACAAAAACCACTACTTGCAAACAAACTCAAGAAGTGATTATGAAAGAATGAGTTGCTATCAGTCAGAATTTGGCCCAAGTTGATTGAGAGCATGCTCAGTCGAATTGCAGAAGTCCTGAAAAGAAGGGCCAACACAGCAAAATAATGACTCTTTGCATAAATGTCATGTAATTATGGAAGTAAAGCCTTTGAAGCGTGCCAAAGTGTATAGTACATGAGTACATCACAGAAATAACTGGAAACTTAAAGATCTAAAAGCAGTTTGGCAGCAAACTTTGTAAAAAACTAATGGTGTGTCATTTTCAAAGCTTTTGGCCACAACTGTATAATTAATCAGGATTAAGTTCATCCAGGGTCACCCATTTTTGATTGAATGTCGTTTTGAGGATGTACTGAATCAATCATATGACCCTGTATAAAGAATCAACCATATGTTTTTAACCCTGGAAAAAAATTCTACACTAATATTCTTATTAAACAGTTTATTTAATTTATACAAACATACATAAAATAAAAATGTACGTTGTAACCACAGCCTGTGTGTGTATTGGAGTGTATATACTGTATGTGTGTGTGTGTGTGTGTGTGTGTGTCACGTGCTTCAGAGATCAAACATATACTTGTATTTGTCTTTCAATTTTATTTACTTATTCATTTGTTCTGCAAATCATTAGTAATCATTTGACCTTTTTATTATAGGTAAAAACATGACCCAAAGATGACGGATGATTTAAATCAACTTTATAATTTTATTCAAACTGAGCTAACATATAAAATATGAAATAGCGTATGAAGATTATTCCTATGTTTAAAAAATAAATGAGAAGAAAATCAAGGTGGATATTTCTGAGATGCTAAACAGCATGAACTATCAATGATTCATCTAAATCCAGCTTTAGTATGAGTACTCCATTAGGTTCATTTATTTACAGTGAGCTCATTTTGATTGATGGAAGCTTTCCCTTCCTCTTACAGTGATCATGTGTACACGGTTCTGGACAGGAGATGAAACGCCTCTCTTCTCTGGACAGGTGACCATTGTCTGAAATCCCTTCATCAAGCGAGATCAGAGGGGCATGTGGCTCACCAGAAGCTTCTGAAGACATGAACACTCGTGTCTAAAAAAGCAGACACATCACAAGTTAAGAGACTCAGACACTGGCTCACGGCACATACTGTACAATGAGAACAGAACAGAAGCAGTTTTTGTTGGGTTCAACATGAGAAGGTTGTATTCTCACGCGCCATCTACAGGATGGAGATCTGTAGCTCCCGGGCCTCACACACACTGATGCTGATAACATACTAGGTAGGTCAACAAACAACTGTTAGCTTGCTGGGATATACAGTAGGTAGTTTCATTGAGCACACACACACCAGCCTGAAGTTAGCGTCGGGTTTGAATTTTTTTGTAGTTTTATTGGAACAGTGAACACTTTTCTGGGGTATTTATTTTTAACTTATAAGGACAATAATGCAGAGAGGAATACCAAATTCCGCATTTTCAATGTAAAATACTGCAACATTTTCAAAATTCAAAGCAATGGACTTATAAAAGCCCCCGAAATAATCATTTTGTAATGATTAGTGAGGGTAACCAAGAAAGCGTCTCAAGAGCCAATCGCTGAGAAGGAGTGACTGTACACATCTTAAAATAGCACCATGCATAGTTTGTTTTTATCCACTTCCCAAACTATCCCTGCAGCCAAAGCACATCAAACTCCTTTTCCAAGACCCCCTTGGCTTAAGTAAGTGAGGAGCTTCCCATGCTCTAGTCTCATGAGACCAAGTTAATCATTTCAGATCTGACAGCATCTAAAATGTTCTAGTGTCTGAGAGGAGGCATACAGTAGTGAAGTGTCTAGTTTCCACAGTGAACTTCAGGTAAGTAAAGCTCTTCTGTGAGGCGACAGAGCTGAGGTGTGTAAAGAGAGTTAGGCTTTATCAACCACTGTGTGATATAATACAAAACCCTCAACTCTCCCCAAACCAGAAACTCTCCCCATTAAAGACCAGGTCGTTTAAGAGGAGTTAAACAGGACACAGATATAACGATTTGTAATAAAATTTTGCATTCAGTGCAAGAAAGCGTCAGGCAGTGCCTGTATACATGTAGAGTTATGGAGGACATATTAAGTACTAAAATATCACACCTTGTTGAATTAAATCCCCTAAGTTGTACTCATTTTCCATAATCCTATATTGGAAACAAAATGAGCTAATTTTACAGCTATTAATAGCATATATTTCTCTATTTTATTAAGAATATATTTAATACCTTAATACTTGCATCTAACCCCAACTAATAAGAGGTTATTAAACGAAGACAGTTTTACTAAAACTCTAATGACATGTAGCTGAAAAGTTGCTTACTGATGTGGAGATACTAAGTGGACTATCAGATGTTGTCTAACTCAATGTTTGTAGGTATGTTAAAAGGAATATAGTTCACTGATTATTATTTACTGAATAAATACTTTATATTCAACTTTATAGTCAACCAGAAATTAGTTTTCTTTAAAATCAGTGAGCCTGAAGAACCCAATTTATGTTGTTATGAATCAAACTATAATAAATAATAAATAATATAAATAACTGTTAAAATGTCTTTTCCAAAGTATGTCTTTCAGGCAATTTGTATTCTACTGTATGTACAAAACCAGTTGCAGAGCGTATTAGACTAAATATATTTTGGATTTGTTTATTTCTATTGAAGCCCAGTTAATTTCTTTTACCTGATAATTTGCACAGATGTTATGCAGCCCCACTGCCACAGTTAAAGCACCACCCAGTAAGACAGAGCAGAAAATATTACTGTTTAAGGAGATTTGCAACAAGTAAGATTTTGTTATCATTTACTCATCCTCAAGTAGTTTCAAACTTGTATGAATTTCTTTGTTCTCCGGTACAAAGGAGGATATTTTGAAAAAGTATGGAACAATGGTTTTGAGTCACCATTATTTTTTTTCCTTTAAGCATAAAATGGCTTTGTTATATATTTGTTTTTGCAATTTACATTCTATACATCCCCTTCTATTAATTTGAATCACTAAGAGAGATTTTCTTCTAGTTTTCTCTTATTTTTAGTCCCTTTTTTCCTGTCGATTACAAAAAAGTAATACTAATATTACAGCAGGATGTACATATATACATATTTACACTTTATTGTGGGAAGCTACACATATTGATCTATGAGTGGTTTCAGCTGCTGCTGTGTGTTCAGACTCCTGCAGCATCCACACAGAATCTTCACCGACTTTGGAGCAGAGAGGATCCAAGACCCTCCACCATCAGCCCATGATCCTCTGCTCTTTCTGGAAGCGACCAGGAAGCACGTTACCTGCACTTCCTGTGTCACTCCCTGCTCACCCTATCCCTACAAACAATCCAAACCTTAATCTAGTCTGATCCTAGCAGAACAATCTAGCACGTGACTGCTGTAGTCAGATAAGTGTGTCTCTGGCCACCTGCTCAGTGTAACCGGGAGTGGCAGCTCAATGTCCTCTAAAGTGGGCGGTCTGGCCTTCGATGCACTGAGACACCAGCCAATCAGCTGGCGGCACTCTGTACACACAACACAGTGTTCAGGAGGGCAGAAGCACGCCCACTGAGATCTGGGCGTGACCTCTGTCTCTTGCCTGTGGACAGCTCTAGGAAGCGCGATCTGCTTCTGGAGGTGACCCTCAGCGTGCTGAAACGGCCGCACAAGATGTTTGTGACGTCACCCGGCCGACCAAACGTGGCGGTCCTGCGTGATAGCGCTGCCGCCAAAACCGCTCAGGAGGCGTACTGAAGGTGCCGCAAAGAGACACAACAAGACCCCAGGCGTCACCTGAAGAACCACAAACAAACACAGATCACGCGGTGAGGATCGACCCACCTGCAAAGTGTCTTGTAGGCGAGTCTTTCGGCAGATCTCCACAGCGGAAGTCAGCGGCTTGATGTCGTAGCGGCTCTGTGGAGATCAGCACAGGTTCTCGGTTTGGCGTCCGGTGCAGGACTCCGGCTCTCGCGGTGTTTTCGCGCGTGAAGCCAGCTGCAGCAGCACTTTCTTAGCCAGACTCTCTTCCGGGCGTCCGTTCTGCTTGCAGAAATTATCCCAGATCTTGGCAAGAGGCAGGGCGCTCCAGGATCAAGTGTAGCGTCTGGAAGGAAATCCTAACCACTCCAGCAGCTGCAGGTTGACAGGCAGGAGCAGACTGACCAGACTCATCAGCGCCACCTCCGGCGGCGGCTGATCCTGACCTTCACACGCAGGACGAGCGTTGCGTTACATATCAGCGCTCAATCCAGGCAAGCAGAGCAACAGATTCACTCGGATCCACGACTCTCTCAGTCTGCGGTGTTCCTCTTTACAGAGCGTGGCAGTAGCAACCTGTAGACAGATGAAGACCAGCTGACTAATTATCACAGACCCGTTCACTGGCGGCAACATTTCTTCGCGAGGAGGTGAGAGAAGTCTTACTGTAGCGATCGTCAGACCTCCGGGTCCAGCGTACACGGGCGAATCCACCTGCGCCCCAGCCCACAATGGAGCCCTTGACATACGCTTCTGCAGCACACCGAATCACAGAAACCTCTTTAGCGGGACCTTGCACCATAGCGTCTTCAGTGGCGGCTTCGTTGAAGTAGTGGTAAGTGTTTAATCTCAGTGCACTCTGGCCTCTGCAGGCGTTGGCAGCTCTTCTGTATGAGACGGACCCTCATCCTCTGGCTGCCGCTCTGCACTTCCTCTTCGTGAACCACGGACACAGAAGCAGCCAACTCTGGCTGGCAGAGGAAGCGTGTACCACAGGCAGCTCTTGGCTCAGAGCAGGTTGGGTTTGATCAGCGGTTCACAGTGTCGTCACCAGGCTTTCCCGCTTCTCCCAACCTCCTGAGCAGCCGCCTGAGACAGCAGCACTCCTGGATCTGCGGCCCGAGGCTTTGCAATATTTCACACATCAGACACTTACAGCCTCCACAACCCATGACCTTTATCATAACCAAGCACCAATTGCTTTTACTTTATTTGCTCTTGAATGAAAATCCAAGGCATATCTTCCGCATTAATTGATCAAACATTGTACAACATCATACCATAACATAGCAATAACAAACAAAGCGCTCACCTTGTCTTTCACTCATGGAAGGGCGGCTGACAATCTCTCCAAACTCACGAAATACAGTAAATAAAAAAAAAATAATAATTAGTTTGAAGAAAGAAAGAAAAGAAAGAAAGAAAGAGAAAGAATGAGAAATAAAGAGAAAATATAAGAAAGAGAAATAAGAAGAGAATAAAACTTCCTTCAAACTGTACTCAAAGGAAATATCCTCCGATCTCCTAAAATAAAAGTCTCCTCTCGCTCTGAACTGCGTCGAAAATCACAGTGTCAGGAAATAATCTCGAAAGTCTCTGAAATCGCCTCGTCTCTCAACAAACAGATATCGATGGGTTTGAGTGTTTATGTGTAGAATTCACGTCATAACGCGCGTCAGCCATAGAAACTATAGTTCCACGTACATGGATGCGCGTGACGTGCGTGTCTTGATAATTACAACAGCAGCGATGCGCTTTTATCGAGCGTTGAATCTTATGCACTTTTCATTATTAAATGGCGATATTTATTAATAAATGTATAAATTACTATATAAATCAGAGAAGTTACTATGATCTCTGAGCTAAACTGAGCAGCGCTATTTTCCCGCGTATTTAACCGATCACTGTCAGGAGACCAATCAGCTTTCAGTATCTTGATTGCGTCATCAAACCTGTGAGTAAACCTGCTTGAAAATGAATGTTTAAAGAAAAAATATAAGATATTACTGAAAATATCAAGCATTTGATACAGTGATTCATTAGTTTTATTTATTTTATTCATAATTTCTTATTAAAATCCTCAGAATGCCTTCCCTAATGATATATTTAATTTTCTTGGGGAAGCATAGATTTTTATTGGAACATAATTTCTCTGTTGACAAAATTCCTGCTAAATTGGCCGGTTTTTCACAGACAAGCTCTTTTCACCATTTTCACCCCACAACTATTTCATATGAAATAACAAGGCATATTATTTAAAAACAGATCTTTATTTTATCGTTGGCTCAAAGGAGGTATTCTTTTAGTAAGATGCAAGTAAATTAGTTCATTTCAATGGGTAATTGTTGTCGTATGCAGGATTTCCTCAGAAAAATCCAATCACCTGTGAAACCAGGAGAATTAGCATTTTTTCCAAAGTGTGCACATTTGAAAAACTGTATTTGTTTTTAAGACAACAATATATTAATTAATACTGATTTGAACAAATGCTCTTTGTTCTGTGTCCTTTGCTCTTCTTTATTTGGTTATATCTCTTGTATGTTTAAAGAATGAATACTGCCAAATAAATGTTGTATCAAAATGAAGGAAGTGTCTTACAAACTACTTTATAAATTTATTACATTTGGAAATATTTAAAGCTTAACATTTCGTATAGCTGTCAACTTTGGTAAACAAAAAAAAACTATTTAGCATCTTTCTTTTCTCATTTACTCAAGATTGTTTTTGGAAAGGTTTGGAATTGTGTATTAATAGAAAATTGGAGTTTATGAAAGAAATGTGTATCAACAGTATATGTACAGTTGTGGCCAAAGGTTTTGAGAATGACATAAATATTGGAAATTGGAAAAGTTGCTGCTTAAGTTTTGTAATAAGCAATTTGCATATACTCCAGAATGTTATGAAGAGAGTGATCAGATGGATTGCATAGTCCTTCTTTGCCATGAAAATGAACTTAAACCTGAAAAAACTTTCCACTGCATTTCATTGCTGTCATTAAGCGACCTGCTGAGATCATTTCAGTAAGCGTCTTGTTGTGCTCAGGTGAGAATGTTGTGAGCACAAGGCTGGAGATCATTATGTCAGGCTGATTGGGTTAGAATGACAGACTTGACATGTTAAAAGGAGGGTGATGCTTGAAATCATCGTTCTTCCATTGTTAACCATGGTAACGCGTGCAGCCATCATTGCGTTGCATAAAAATGGCTTCACAGGCAAGGATATTGTGGCTACTAAGATTGCACCTAAATCAACAATTTATAGACTCATCAAGAACTTCAAGGAAAGAGGTTCAATTCTTATTAAGAAGGCTTCAGGGCGTCCAAGAAAGTCCAGCAAGCGCCAGGATGGAGTCCTCGTCTAAATAGGATTCAGCTGCAGGATCGGAGTGCCACCAGTGCAGAGCTTTCTCAGAGAATTGCAGCAGGCAGGTGTGAGCGCATCTACACGCACAGTGAGGCCAAGACTTTTGGAAGATGGCCTGGTGTCAGAAGGACAGCAAAAAGTCACTTCTCTCCCAAAAAAACATCAGGGACAGACTGATCTTTTGCAAAAAGTATGGTGAATGGACTGCTGAGGACTGGGAGCAAAGTCATATTCTCGATGAAGCCCCTTTCCGATTGTTTGGGAGCATCTGGAAAAGGCTTGTCCGGAGAAGAAAAGGTGGCGCTACCATCAGTCCTGTGTCATGCCAACAGTAAAGCATCCTGAGACCATTCATGTGAGAGGTTGCTTCTCATCCAAGGGAGTGGGCTCACTCACAATTTTCCCAAAAATACAGCCATGAATAAAGAAACGGTACCAAAACACCCTCCAACAGCAACTTCTTCCAACAATCCAACAACAGTTTGGTGAAGAACAATGCATTTTCAGCACGATGGAGCACCGTGCCAATAAGGCAAAAGTGATAACTAAGTGGCTCGGGGACCAAAACGTTGAAATTTTGGGTTCATGACCTGGAAACTCCCCAGATCTTAATCCCATTGAGAACTTGTGGTCAATCCTCAAGAGGCGGTGGACAAACAAAAACCCACTACTTATGACAAACTCAAGAAGTGATTATGAAAGAATGGGTTGCTATCAGTCAGGATTTGGCCCAGAAGTTGATTGAGAGCATGCTCAGTCGAATTGCAGAGGTCCTGAAAAAGAAGGGCCAACACGGCATTTATGCAAAGAGTCATTATTTGCTATGTAATTGTCGATAAAAGCCTTTGAAACGTATGAAGTGCTTGTAATTACACTTCAGTACATCACAGAAACAACTGAAACAAAGATCTAAAAGCAGATTAGCAGCAAACTTTGTGAAAACTAATATTTGTGTCATTCTCAAAACTTTTGGCCACAACTGTATAATTAATCAGGATTAGGTTCATCAGGGTCACCCATTTTTGATTGAATGTCGTTTTGAGGATGTACTGAATCAATCATGTGACCCTGTATAAAAAGAGTCAACCATGTGTTTTTAAACCTGGAAAAAATTCTACTAATATTATTCTTATTAAACAGTTTATTTACCATTTATACAAACATACATAAAATAAAAATGTACGTTGTAGCAACCTGTGTGTGTGTGTGAGAGTGTATATATGTGTGTGTGCGTGTATGTGTGTGTGTCGTGCTTCTTCAAGACATCAAACATATACTTGTGTTGTCTTTCAGTTTTTAATATTCATTTGTTCTTAAATCATTAGTAATCATTTGACCTTCATATTATAGAGTGAAAACATGGGGCCAAGGATGACGGATGATTTAAATCAAGCATGATTTTATTCAAGCTGAGCTAACATGTAAAATATGAAGCTAACGTATGAAAGTTATTCCTATGTTTAAAAAATAAATGAGAAAAAATCAAGGTGGATATTTCTGAGATGCTAAAAAACAACATGAACTATCAATGATTCATCTAAATCAGCTTTAGTAGTACTCCATTAGGTTCATTTATTTACAGTGAAGCTCATTTTGATTGGTTGACTTTCCACTTCTTCTTCAGTGATCATGTGTGCACGGTTCTGGACAGGAGATGAAAGCGCTTCTCTTCTCTGGACAGGTGACCATTGTCTGGAAATCCCTTCATCAAGCGAAATCACGAGGGCATGTGGCTAACCAAGAAGCTTTTGAAGACATGAACACTCGTGTCCTACAAAGAGAAGCAGACACATCACAAGTTAAGAGACTCAGACACTGAAACCACGGCACATACTGTACAATGAGAACAGAACAGGAAAGCGGTTTTAGTTGGGTTCAACATGAGAAGGTTGTGTTCTCCTCCATCTACAGGATGGAGATCTGTAGCTCTCGGGCCTCACACACACTGATACTGATAAACATACTAGTGAGTCAACAAACAAATGTTAGCTTGCTGGGATATAGGTGGTTTCATCGGGCACACACACCTGGCCTGAAGTTAACGACTGAAGTCTGGACTTAGGTTTGAAAGCGTTTAAAAATTTTCTCCAGGGTGGCGGTGTTAGAGTGGGAAAACGTCCAGAATGAGCACCTATCACAGCCAAGATCGGCTGGATTAAGCGCCTGGATGTCTGGACTTAGATTTTGAGCGGCTTAAAAATTTCCTCCATAGCTTCCATGGTCGAGTGGAAAAGCGTCAAAAAGTCGAACTAAACCCGGCCAAGATCGGCTGGATGAAGTGCCTGGATGTCTGTACTTAGGTTTTGAGCGGCTTAAAAATTTCCGCCAGAGTTACCATGGTAGATTGGAAAAGCGTCCAGAGTCGCACACTACCCGGCCAATAACTCCTGGATGTCTGGGCGTAGGTTTTAAGCGCTTAAAAATTTCTTTCAGGGTTACCATGGTCGAGTGGAAAAGCGTCTAAATTCGCACTTTACCGGTCAATATCGCCTGGATGTCTGGGGTTAGGTTTTGAATGCTTAAAAATTTTGTCAGGGTGGTGGGGATCGAGTGAAAAAGTCGTCCAAGAAGTCGCATCTAACTCGGCTGGATGGCTGGATGTCTGGATTTAGGTTTTAAAGGCTTAAAAATGTCCTCCAGGGTTACCATGGTCGAATGGGAAAGTGTCGAGAAGTCGCACTTAACCCGGCCAAGATTATGCCCATAAAAGTGTTATAGTAATGGGGTGAGTCTGTGGGCCCAGGCCTTAAAGAAAACTGTAATCCTGGGCCTTTAGTGAATAAAATCAAGCCCAGAAATGTCTTGCTGTTATGGGGTTAGTCTTGAGCCTGGATATCTGGACTTAGTTTTTAAAATGTTAAAACTTTCTTTGAGGGTTACCATGGTCGAGTGGGAAAGCCTACGAGAAGTCACACTTCACCCGGCAAAGATCATTCCTATAAAAGTTTTATGGTAATGAGGTGAGTCTGTGGGCCCAGGCCTTTACTGAATAAAATCATGCCCAGTAATGTGTTACTGTTATGGGGTTAGTCTGTGTGCCTGGATGTCTGGACGTAGGTTTTGAATGCTTAAAAGTTTCTTCCAGGGTTACCATTGTTCAGTGGGAAAGACTACGAGAAGTCACACTTAAACCGGCTGAAGATCAGGCGCATAAAAGTGTTATAGTAATGGGTTGAATCTGTGAGCCCAGGCCTTTACTGAATAAAATCATGCTCAGTAATGCGTTACTGTTATGGGGTTAGTCTGTGAGCCTGGATGTCTGGATGCAGGTTTTGAATGCTTGACTATTTCTTCCAGGGTTACCATTGTAGAGTGGGAAAGACTACAAGAAGTCACACTTAAACCGGACAAGATCATGCTCATAAAGTGTTATAGTAATGGGTTGAATCTGTGGTCCCAAGCCTTTACTAAATAAAATCATGCCCAGTTTTGTCTTCCTGTTATGGGGTTAGTCTGTGAGCCTGGATGTCTGGATTTAGGTTTTGAAGCAGCAAAAAATTTCTTCCAGGGTAAATATGGTCGAGTGGGAAAGCCTACAAGAAGTCACATAACCCGGCCAAGATCATGCCCATAAAATTGTTATAGTAATGTGTGTGAGTTTGTGGGCCCAGGCCTTTACTGAATAAAGTCATGCCCAGTAATGTGTTACTGTTATAGGGTTAGTCTGTGAGGCTGGATAGCTGGGCGTAGGTTTTGAATGTTTAAAAGTTTCTTCCAGGGTTACCATGGTCGAGTAAGAAAGCCTGAGAAGTCACATAACCCGGCCAAGATCATGCCCATAATAATGTTGTAGTATTGGGGTGAGTTTGTGGGTCCAGGCCTTAAAGAAAACTGTAATACAGGGCCTTTACTAAATAAAATCATGCCCAGTAATGTGTTACTGTTATGGGGTTAGTCTGTGAGCCTGTATGTCTGGACGTAGGTTTTGAATGCTTGAATATTTCTTCCAGGGTTGCCATTGTTGAGCGGGAAAGACTACGAGAAGTCACACCTAAACCGGCCAAAATCATGCCCATAATAGTGTTATAGTACTGGGGTGAGTCTGTGGGCTCAGGCCTTTACTGAATAAAATAAACCCGACAAAGATCATGCCCTTGAAAGTGTTATAGTACTGCGGTGAGTTTGTGGGCCCAGGCCTTGAAAGAAAACTGTAATACAGGGCCTTTAGTGAATAAAATCATGCCCAGTAATGTCTTGCTGTTATGGGGTTAGTCTAGAGTCTGGATATCTGGACGTAGGTTTTGAATGCTCAAATATTTGTTCCAGGGTTACCATGGTCGAGTGGATTAGCATCCAAAAGTTGCATAAACCGGCCAATGTCGCCTGGATGCAGCGCCTGGATGTCTGGACTGAGGTTTTGAGCGGCAAAAATTTCTTCCAGGGTTACCGTGGTCGAATGGGGAAAGCCTACGAGAAGTCACACGCTTAAACTGGCCAATATCGCCTGGATGAAGCGCCTGGATGAAGCGCCTGGATGAAGCCCCTGGATGTCTGGACTTAGGTTTTGAGCGGCAAAATTTCTTCCAGGGTTACCATGGTCAGTGGGAAAGCCTATGAAGTCACTCTTAACCCTGTCAAGATCATGCACTTTAAAGTTTTATAGTAATGGGGTGAGTTTGTGGGCCCAGGCCTTAAAGAAAACTGTAATACAGGGCCTTTACTGAATAAATTCATGCCCAGTAATGTGTGTTACTGTTATGGGGTTAGTCTGTGAGCCTGGATGTCTGGATTTAGATTTTGAGCGTTTAAAAATTTCTTCCAGGGTAACCATGGTCGAGTGGGAAAAGCCTACGAGAAGTCACACTTAAGTCGGCCAAGATCATGCCCATAATAATGTTATAGTATTGGGGTGAGTTTGTGGGTCCAGGCCTTTACTGAATAAAATCATGCCCAGTATTGTGTTAATGTTATGGGATTAGTCTGTGAGCCTGGATGTCTGGATGTAGGTTTTGAATGCTCAAAAATTTGTTCCAGGGTTACCATGGTCAAGTGGATAAGCATCCGAGAAGTCGCACTTAAACCGGCCAATATCGCCTGGATGAAGCGCCTGGATGTCTGGATGTAGGTTTTGAGCAGCTCAAACATTTGTTACAGGGGTTACCATGGTCGAGTGGGAAAGCCTATGAGAAGTCACTCTTAACCCTGTCAAGATCATGCCCTTTAAAGTTTTATAGTAATGGGGTGAGTTTGTGGGCCCAGTCCTTAAAGAAAACTGTAATACAGGGCCTTTACTGAATAAAATCATGCCCAGTGATGTGTTACTGTTATGGGGTTAGTCTGTGAGCCTGGATGTCTGGATTTAGGTTTTGAATGCTTCAATATTTCTTCCAGGGTTACCATGGTCAGTGGGAAAACCTACGAGAAGTCACACTTAACCCGGCCAAGATCATGCCCAATAAAGTGTCATAGTAATGGGGTGAGTTTGTGGGCCCATGCCTTAAAGAAAACTGTAATACAGGGCCTTTACTGAATGAAATCATGCCCAGTAATGTGTTATTGTTCTGGGGTTAGTCTGTGAGCCTGGATGTCTGGGCGTAGGTTTTGAGCGTTCAAATATTTGTTCCAGGGTTACCAAGGTCGAGTGGATTAGCGTCCGAGAAGTCTTACTTAAACCAGCCAATATCGCCTGGTTGTCTGGACTTAGGTTTTGAATGCTTAAAAACTTCTTCTAGGGGTTACCATGGTCGAGTGGGAAAGCCTACGAGAAGTCACACTTAACCGGCCAAGAACATGCCCCTAATATGATATAGTAATGGGTGAGTCTGTGGGCCCAGGCCTTTACTGAATAAAATCATGCCCAGTAATGTGTTACTGTTAAGGGGTTAGTCTGTGTGCTTGGATGTCTGGGCGTAGGTTTTGAATTCTTAAAAGTTTCTTCCAGGGTTACCATGGTCGAGTGGGAAAACCTACAAGAAGTCACGCTTAACCCGGCCAAGATCATGCCCATAAAAATATTATAGTAATGGGGTGAGTTTATGGGCCCATGCCTTAAAGAAAACTGTAATACAAGGATTTTACTGAATAAAATCATGCCTAGTAATGTGATATTGTTATGGGGTTAGACTGTGTGCTTGGATGTCTGGACGTAGGTTTGAATGCTTAAAAGTTTCTTCCAGGGTTACCATGGTCGAGTAAGAAAGCCTACGAGAAGTCACACTTAAGTCGACTAAGATCATGCCCATAATAGTGTTGTAATAATGGGGTGAGTTTGTGGTCCCAGGCTTTAAGGAAAGCTGTAATAAAGGGCCTTTAGTGAATAAAATCATTCCCAGTAATGTCTTGCTGTTATGGGGTTAGTTCTGAGCCTGGATATCTGGACTTAGATTTTTGAAATTTTTAAAATTTCTTCAAGGGTTACCATGGCGAGTGGGAAAGCCTATGAGAAGTCACACTTAACCCGGCTGAGGACATGCCCATAATAGTGTTATAGTAATGGGAAGTGAGTCTGTGGGCCCAGGCCTTTACTGAATAAAATCATGCCCAGTAAAGTGTTACTGTTATGGAGTTAGTCTGTGAGCCTGGATGTCTGGATTTAGGTTTTGAATGCTTCAATATTTCTTCCAGGGTTACCATGGTCGAGTGGGAAAACCTACAGAAGTCACGCTTAACCCGGCCAAGATCATGCCCATGAAAATATTATAGTAATGGGGTGAGTTTGTAGGCCCATGCCTTAAAGAAAACTGTAATACAGGATTTTACTGAATAAAATCATGCCCAGTAATGTGTTATTGTTATGGGGTTAGTCTGTGAGCCTGGATGTCTGGACGTAGGTTTTGAACGTTCAAATAGTTTTCCAGGATTACCATGGTCGAGTGGATTAGCTTCCGAAAAGTCGCACTTAAACCGGCCAATGTCGCCTGGATGCAGCGCCTGGATGTCTGGACTGAGGTTTTGAGCGCTAAAAAATTTCTTCCAGGATTACCGTGGATCGAGTGGGAAAGCCTATGAGAAGTCACACTTAACCCGGCCAAGATCATGCCCCTATTAGTGTTATAGTAATGGAGTGAGTTTGTGGGCCCAAGCCTTAAAGAAAACTGTAATACAGGGCCTTTACTGAATAAAATCATGCCCAGTTTTGTGTTCCTGTTATTGGGTTAGTCTGTGAGCCTGTATGTCTGGATGTAGGTTTTGAATGCTTGAATATTTCTTCCAGGGTTGCCATTGTTGAGTGGGAAAGACTACGAGAAGTCACACTTAACCCGGCCAAGATCATGCCCCTATTAGTGTTATAGTAATGGAGTGAGTTTGTGGGCCCAAGCCTTAAAGAAAACTGTAGTACAGGGCCTTTACTGAATAAAATCATGCCCAGTAATGTGTTACTGTTATGGGGTTAGTCTGTGAGCCTGTATGTCTGGACGTAGGTTTTGAATGCTTGAATATTTCTTCCAGGGTTGCCATTGTTCAGTGGGAAAGGCTACGAGAAGTCACACTTAAACCGGCCAAGATCATGCCCATAATAGTGTTATAGTAATAGGGTGAGTTTGTGGGTCCAGGCCTTTACTGAATAAAATCATGCCCAGTAATGTGTTATTGTTATGGGGTTAGTCTGTGAGCCTGGATGTCTGGACGTAGGTTTTGAATGCTCAAAAATTTGTTCCAGGGTTACCATGGTCGAGTGGATAAGCGTCCGAGAAGTCACACTTAAACCGGCCAATATCGACTGGATGAAGCGCCTGGACGTCTGGATGTAGGTTTTGAACGCTTAAAAATTTCTTCCAGGGATACCATGGTCGAGTGGGAAAGGCTACGAGAAGTCACACGTAACCGGCCAAGATCATGCCCAATAAAGTGTTATAGTAATGGGGTGAGTTTGTGGGACCAGGCCTTAAAGAAAACTGTAATACAGGGCCTTTAGTGAACAAAATCATGCCCAGTATTGAATTGCTCTTATGGGGTTAGTCTTGAGCCTGGATATCTGGACGTAGGTTTTAAATGCTCAAATATTTGTTCCAGGGTTACCATGGTCGGAGTGGATTAGCATCCGAGAAGTCGCACTTAAACCGGCCAATATCGCCTGGATGAAGCCCCTGGATGTCTGGACTTAGGTTTTGAACGCTTAAAAATTTCTTCCAGGGTTACCATGGTTGAGTGGGAAAGCCTATGAGAAGTCACTCTTAACCCTTTCAATATCATGCCCTTTAAAGTTTTATAGTAATGGGGTGAGTTTGTGGGCCCAGGCCTTTACTGAATAAAATCATGCCCAGTAATGTGTTATTGTTAATGGGGTTAGTCTGTGTGCTTGGATGTCTGGGCGTAGGTTTTAACATTTTAAAAAATTTCTTCAAGGGTTACCATGGTCGAGTGGGAAAGCCTATGAGAAGTCACACTTAACCCGGCCGAGATCATGCCCATAATATTGTTATAGTAATGGGGTGAGTCTGTGGGCCCAGGACTTTACTGAATAAAATCATGCCCAGTAAAGTGTTACTGTTTTGGGGTTAGTCTGTGAGCCTGGATGTAGGTTTTGAACGCTTAAAAGTTTCTTCCAGGGTTACCATGGTCGAGTAAGAAAGCCTACAAGAAGTCACACTTAACACGGCCAAGATCATGCCCGTAATAGTGATAGAATAATGCGGTGAGTCTGTGGGCCTAGGCCCTTACTGTATAAAATCGTGCCCAGTAATGTGTAACTGTTATGGGGTTAGTCTGTGAGCCTGGATGTCTGGATTTAGGTTTTAAATGCTTCAATATTTCTTCCAGGGTTACCATGGTCGAGTTGGAAAACCTACGTGACGTCATGCTTAACACGGCCAAGATCATGCCCATAAAAGTATTATAGTAATGGGGTGAGTTTGTGGGCCCATGCCTTAAAGGAAACTGTAATACAGGCCCTTTACTGAGTAAAATCATGCCCAGTAATGTGTTAGTGTTATGGGGTTAGTCTGTGAGCTTGGATGTCTGGACGCAGGTTTTGAAGTCTCAAATATTTTTCCAGGGTTACCATGGTCGAGTGGATTAGCGTCCTAGAAGTCGCACTTAAACCGGCCAAAACCGCCTGGATGAAGCGCCTGCATGTCTGGACTTAGGTTTTGAGCGCTTAAAATTTTCTTCCAGGGTTACCATGGTTGAGTGGGAAAGCCTACGAGAAGCCACTCTTAACCCTGTCAAGATCATGCCCATAAAAGTTTTGTAGTAATGGAGTGAGTTTGTGGGCCCAGGCCTTAAAGAAAACTGTAATACAGGGCCTTTACTGAGTAAAATAATGCCCAGTAATGTGTTACTGTTGTGGGGTTAGTCTGTGAGCCTGCATGTGTGGACGCAGGTTTTGAATGCTTGAATATTTCTTCCAGGGTTACCATTGTTGAGTGGGAAAGACTACGAGATGTCACACTTAAACCGGCCAAGATCATGCTTATAAAAGTTTTATAGTAATGGGTTGAATCTGTGAGCCCAGGCCTTTACTGAATAAAATTATGCCCATTAATGTGTTACTGTTATGGAGTTAGTCTGTGAGCCTGGATGTCTAGATATAAGTTTTGAACGCTTAAAAACTTCTTCCAGGGTTACCATGGTCGAGTGGGAAAGCCTACGAGAAGTCACACTTAACCCGGCCAAGAGCTTTCCCATAAAAAAGTTTTATCGTAATGGGCTGAGTCCGTTGGTCCAGTCCTTAAAGAAAACTGTAATACAGGGCCTTTAGTGAATAAAATTATGCCCAGTAATGTGTTACTGTTAAGGGGTTAGTCTGAGAGTCTGGATGTCTGGATTTAGGTTTTGAATGCTTCAATAGTTTTTTTCCAGGGTTACCACGGTCAAG
This sequence comes from Puntigrus tetrazona, assembly GCF_018831695.1. Taxonomy (NCBI): domain Eukaryota; kingdom Metazoa; phylum Chordata; class Actinopteri; order Cypriniformes; family Cyprinidae; genus Puntigrus; species Puntigrus tetrazona. Next base: position 74,555 of record NW_025048619.1, read on the forward strand.
TGGATTAGCGTCCGAGAAGTTGCACTTAAACCGGCCAATATCGCCTGGATGTCTGGACTTAGGTTTTAAAAACTTCTTCCAGGGTTACCATGGTTGTGAGTGGGAAAGCCTACGAGAAGTCACGCTTAACCCTGCGAAGATCATGCCCATAAAATTTTTATAGTAATGGTGTGAGTTTGTGGGCCCAGGCCTTAAAGAAAACTGTAATACAGGGCGTTTATTGAATAAAATCATGGCCAGTAATGTGTTCCTGTTGTGGGGTTAGTCTGTGAGCCTGGATGTCTAGATTTAGGTTTTGAATGCTTAAAAATTTCTTCCAGGGTTAATATGGTTTGAGTGGGAAAACCTACAAGAAGTCACACTAAACCCGGCCAAGATCATGCCCCTAATAGTGTTATAGTAACGGAGTGAGTTTGTGGGCCCAAGTCTTAAAGAAAACTGTAATACAGGGCCTTTAGTGAATAAAATCATTCCCAGTAATGTGTTACTGTTATGGGGTTAGTCTGTGAGCCTGGATGTCTGGATTTAGATTTTGATCGTTTAAAAATTTCTTCCAGGGTAACCATGGTCGAGTGGGAAAGCCTACGAGAAGTCAGACTTAAGTCGGCCAAGATCATGCCCATAATAATGTTGTAGTATTGGGGTGAGTCTTTGGGTCCAGGCCTTTACTGAATAAAATCATGCCCAGTAATGTGTTACTGTTATGGGATTAGTCTGTGAGCCTGGATGTCTGGACGTAGGTTTTGAATGCTCAAAAATTTGTTCCAGGGTTACCATAGTCGAGTGGGAGGAAAGCCTACGAGAAGTCACACTTAACCGGCCAAGATCATGCTCTTAATAGTGTTATAGTAGTGGAGTGAATTTGTGGACCCAGGCCTTTACTGAATAAAATCATGCCGAGTAAGGTGTTGCTGTTATGGGGTTGGTCTGTGAGCCTGGATGTCTGGATTTAGGTTTTGAAAGCTTCAATATTTCTTCCAGGGTTACCAGGGTCGAGTGGGAAAGCCTACGAGAAGTCACACTAACCCGGCCAAGATCATGCTTATAAAAGTGTTATAGCAATGGGTGGAATCTGTGGGCCCAGGCCTTTAGTGAATAAAATCATGGCCAGTAATGTGTTCCTGTTATGGGGTTAGTCTGTGAGCCTGGATGTCTGGATATAGGTTTTGAATGCTTAAAAATTTGTTCCAGGAGTTAATATGGTCGAGTGGGAAAACCTACAAGAAGCCACACTAAACCCGGCCAAGATCATGCCCCTAATAGTGTTATAGTAATGGAGTGAGTGTGTGGGCCCAAGTCTTAAAGAAAACTGTAATACAGGGCCTTTAGTGAATAAAATCATTCCCAGTAATGTCTTGCTGTTATGGGGTTAGTCTTGAGCCTGGATATCTGGACGTAGGTTTTGAACACTCAAATATTTGTTCCAGGGTTACCATGGTCGAGTGGATTAGCTTCCGAAAAGTCGCACTTAAACCTACCAATGTCGCATGGATGAAGCGCCTGGATGTCTGGACTGAGGTTTTGAACCCTTAAAAATTTGCCCATAAAAAGTTTAATAGTACTGGGTTGAATCTGTGGGCCCAGGCCTTTACTGAATAAAATCATGCCCAGTAATGTGTTGCTGTTATGGGGTTTGTCTGTGAGCCTGGATGTCTGGATTTAGGTTTTGAGCGCTTAAAAATTTCTTCCAGGGTTAATATGGTCGAGTGGGAAAGCCTAAGAGAAGTCACACTTAACCCGGCCAAGATCATGCCCCTATTAGTGTTATAGTAATGGAGTGCGTTTGTGGGCCCAAGCCTTAAAGAAAACTGTAATACAGGGCCTTTACTGAATAAAATCATGCCCAGTAATGTGTTACTGTTATGGGGTTAGTCTGTGAACCTGTATGTCTGGACGTAGGTTTTGAATGCTTGAATATTTCTTCCAAGGTTACCATGGTCGAGTGGGAAAGCCTACGAGAAGTCACACAACCGGCCAAGAACATTCCCTAATATGATATAGTAATGGAGTGAGTCTGTGGGCCCAGGCCTTTACTGAATAAAATCATGCCCGGTAATGTGTTACTGTTAAGGGGTTAGTCTGTGTGCTTGGATGTCTGGACGTAGGTTTTGAATTCTTAAAAGTTTCTTCCAGGGTTACCATGGTCGAGTGGGAAAACCTACAAGAAGTCACGCTTAACCCGGCCAAGATCATGCCCATGAAAATATTATAGTAATGGGGTGAGTTTATGGGCCCATGCCTTAAAGAAAACTGTAATACAGGATTTTACTGAATAAAATCATGCCTAGTAATGTGTTATTGTTATGGGGTTAGTCTGTAAGCCTGGATGTCTGGATTTAGGTTTTGAATGCTTCAATATTTCTTCCAGGGTTACCATGGTCGAGTGGGAACAGGGCCTTTACTGAATGAAATCATGCCCAGTAATGTGTTATTGTTCTGGGGTTAGTCTGTGAGCTCGGATGTCTGGGCGTAGGTTTTGAGCGTTCAAATATTTGTTCCAGGGTTACCAAGGTGGAGTGGATTAGCGTCCGAGAAGTCTTACTTAAACCGGCCAATATCGCCTGGTTGTCTGGACTTAGATTTTGAATGCTTAAAAACGTCTTCTAGGGTTACCATGGACGAGTGGGAAAGCCTACGAAGTCACACTTAACCCGCCAAGAACATGCCCCTTATAGTGATATAGTAATGGAGTGAGTCTGTGGGCCCAGGCCTTTACTGAATAAAATCATGCCCAGTAATGTGTTACTGTTAAGGGGTTAGTCTGTGTGCTTGGATGTCTGGACGTAGGTTTTGAATGCTTAAAAGTTTCTTCCAGGGTTACCATGGTCGAGTAAGAAAGCCTACGAGAAGTCACACCTAAGTCGACCAAAATCATGCCTATAATAGTGTTGTAATAATGGGGTGAGTTTGTGGGCCCAGGCTTTAAGGAAAGCTGTAATAAAGGGCCTTTAGTGAATAAAATCATTCCCAGTAATGTCTTGCTGTGATGGGGTTAGTTCTGAGCCTGGATATCTGGACTTAGATTTTGAAATTTTTAAAAATTTCTTCAAGGTTTACCATGGTCGAGTGGGAAAGCCTATGAGAAGTCACACTTAACCCGGCTGAGGACATGCCCATAATAGTGTTATAGTAATGGGGCGAGTCTGTGGGCCCAGGCCTTTACTGAATAAAATCATGCCCAGTAATGTGTTACTGTTATGGAGTTAGTCTGTGAGCCTGGATGTCTGGATTTAGGTTTTGAATGCTTCAATATTTCTTCCAGGGTTACCATGGTCGAGTGGGAAAACCTACAAGAAGTCACGCTTAACCCGGCCAAGATCATGCCCATGAAAATATTATAGTAATGTGGTGAGTTTTTGGGCCCATGCCTTAAGGAAAACTGTAATACAGGGATTTTACTGAATAAAATCATGCCCAGTAATGTGTTATTGTTATGGGGTTAGTCTGTGAGCCTGGATGTCTGGACGTAGGTTTTGAACGTTCAAATAGTTTTTCCAGGATTACCATGGTCGAGTGGATTAGCTTCCGAGAAGTCTCACTTAAACCGGCCAATGTCGCCTGGATGCAGCGCCTCGATGTCTGGACTGAGGTTTTGAACGCTTAAAAATTTCTACCAGGGTTACCGTGGTCGAGTGGGAAAGCCTATGAGAAGTCACACTTAACCAGGCCAAGATCATGCCCCTATTAGTGTTATAGTAATGGAGTGAGTTTGTGGGCCCAAGCCTTAAAGAAAACTGTAATACAGGGCCTTTACTGAATAAAATCATGCCCAGTTTTGTGTTACTGTTATGGGGTTAGTCTGTGAGCCTGTATGTCTGGATGTAGGTTTTGAATGCTTGAATCTTTCTTCCAGGGTTGCCATTGTTGAGTGGGAAAGACTACGAAGTCACACTTAACCCGGCCAAGATCATGCCCCCTATTAGTGTTATAGTAATGGAGTGAGTTTGTGGGCCCAAGCCTTAAAGAAAACTGTAATACAGGGCCTTTACTGAATAAAATCATGCCCAGTAATGTGTTACTGTTATGGGGTTAGTCTGTGAGCCTGTATGTCTGGACGTAGGTTTTGAATGCTTGAATATTTCTTCCAGGGTTGCCATTGTTCAGTGGGAAAGACTACGAGAAGTCACACTTGAACCGGCCAAGATCATGCCCATAATAGTGTTATAGTAATAGGGTGAGTTTGTGGGTCAGGCCTTTACTAAATAAAATCATGCCCAGTAATGTGTTATTGTTATGGGATTAGTCTGTGAGCCTGGATGTCTGGGCGTAGGTTTTGAATGCTCAAAAATTTGTTCCAGGGTTACCATGGTCGAGTGGATAAGCGTCCGAGAAGTCACACTTAAACCGCCAATATCGACTGGATGAAGCGCCTGGATGTCTGGATGTAGGTTTTGAACGCTCAAACATTTGTTCCAGGGTTACCATGGTCGATTAAGAAAGTGTTGGAAACTTTTTTGTAGCTTCTTTTTAAGAAGAGACCAGGAGATTCTTGGTAAAGCAGGAGTTCGTTTTTTTATTTCGTTGCTGTAGTCATCTGCAAGAAGTCTTCAAGAAATCTTTAAGAAAGTCGTCAAGCAATCTCCAAGAAAATCTTCAAGAAATCTCCAAGAAAAAAATCTAACCGAAACATGTTAGGTTGAAGTATATATGTTTCAAAGGGGGAGGAGTACACAGAGGTGGAGACCAGTAAAACAAGAGTATGCAAATGCGATCAGGAACTTAGCCCAGAACAGGAACTTTCCCGATCCTTGATCTATTTAGCATCCAGGTGTCATTCAAATGCATAGGTGAAACAAAAGGCACAGTTGTACCTTAGGATTAGCATTCACACTTGATTTAGGACACCTACCAGATGTTCAAGAACTGAAAGACAAAAGATAACTGTCTCGGAGCTTGGGCTTCCTGCTCTTAGAATGTAAATCACAATACACATTCAGCATATACTATTATATTGGCGTCTGTGTTTAACCTTTTATAAATTTGTAATACAACAATCCCCCATTTGAGAGTTTTGATGACTCTCACATAACACAAATTTAATCCTTTTAAAATCCATTCTATAGCCTATGTTTAATAACATATGCTCCATCTTGCAGTCATGCAACTTGAAAAGTTACAGGCACATATCTTATGTGTCTTTGCCTAGAATTGCTTAGGTTGTAATAGTTCTTTTCAGAACCATAACTCTTGACAAAATACGACATGGGTGGTATATATGTCGTACAAAACTACATGATGACACAATCATGTAGCATAAGAGTGGAAGTCCTGAAGTCCATGCCGTCTGAATAACTGTGACGTCTGTTTCCTGTAGTCCATTTCCCTGTAGAATCATTGGATGACTCTTTGTCCTCATGAAGCTTGTTCATGGATGTCTGAGGTGTAAATCAGGGTGCTGCATATGAGATGACCTTGCATATACACGGACCTGAAACACAAGAAAACAGAGAAACAGCAGACCAGCAGTATTCATGCATAGACATTTTTAGACTTCTGGTGATCGTATAGTGGTTTAAATTTTGATGATCGTATAGTGGTTTAATTTTGATGATCGTATAGTGGTTTTGTTGACCTAGTCTTAAGTCATTTGACACCTATGGACCAGTGAGGTAAGGATAGACTAGTGGATGGGGAAAGGCCTATGAGGAAAATCTTCACCTGCAGGGGTTGGCCCCGAGGCCTGTTGCGTTCGGTTCTTCCCTGGGCTCCTCACTGGTCTATGTGTCCTAGTCTGTCCCTGTAGGTGATTTGTAAACCATTATTGTAAAACATCTTCATCCTCCAATGAAACATCAGTCATGGCAAACATCATAAAATAGAGGATAGGTGTAATTTGGAGTGTGCTGTAGTATAACTTTGAAGGCTGTGAGTGTACTTGACTAGCATTCTCTCAATGGAAGGAGACACCTTAAATTAAGTACTCACAGCCCTAACAGCTAACACCTGAGCAAACTGCTCCAACTGTTGGGTAAAGTGGGGGGGTCTGCTTCAGAGTAGCTGGCAGATTGAGTGGGAGCTGGGTAACGCTGTTAATTTCTCCTAAAGTCTTTTTGCGTTTCCTGCACTCTTTTATCCAGTGTCCAGATTTTCCACAGTAATGGCAATTGCCCTCCCTCTTAGGACATTTAAATTTCTGCCTGTTCTCAGTGTTGACCTTAAAGGATGCTGCTGCAATCCTTACTCTGGCTTTAACATTAGAGTCTCTTTCCCATGTAGGTGAGGGTAAGCTCTGGGAGATTCCTCTATATCTTTTAGGTCCAAGCATTTTTGCAATGCTTTGGACCTGGACAACAGAAGAGTTGGGAAGAACACTTTCAACTGACTCAATTCCTGAGATCTTCTCCTAGCACCACATACCTTTGTTGAATCTACAGGCACCTCAGTTTCAAAGAAGGCTTGCAAGTCAGGATATGTGCTATCAGGCTGATTAACGCCCACCTCAGTTTTTCTGAAACTTTATTGTGGTTTAATTTTTTTGTCAAAGCCGATATTCTAGCACATAGCTCTTGGTTCTGTTCCTCTAGTTCTGAGATGCGCTGAGATTGTTGTGTAGCTAGTGCTAAGCCAAATTCCCTGTGGCAGCAGATAATGCCTTTCAAATTGTTCTTACGTAAACATGCTCCTAAAACCTTTTTACACTCCTCTACAGACCAAGTCTTGTCTGGATGGATCTTGCATTTTTGAGTTAGCTTTTGTCTAACTTTCTCAGTTATTATAAGGTTCATTTGCATGCCTAAAAGTGATTTGAATTCACTATCTGACCACAAAGGAGTTGCAAGACCACCTTTCTCAGTTGTGGAAATGAGTCTAGCATTCTTTTTGAACATTGTAGATTTTGTTTTTGTTCCTTACACAAAGAAAACACTTAACGTCTCTCAACAGAGGGTACACTTGTTAACACAGATCAACTATGGTTAACCTTCTCTAACAAAGTAGAGGATAAAACAAACAATTAGCAAGTAATGCCAATCTTCCCTGCCTAAAACAGAGGATAAAGTCTTCCCTGCCTAAAACAGAGGATAAAGTCTTCCCTGCCTAAAACAGAGGATACACAAATATTAGCAAGTAATGCCAATCTTCCCTGCCTAAAACAGAGGATAAAGTCTTCCCTGCCTAAAACAGAGGATACACAAATATTAGCAAGTAATGCCAATCTTCCTGCCTAAAACAGAGGATAAAGTCTTCCTGCCTAAAACAGAGGATAAAGTCTTCCTGCCTAAAACAGAGGATAAAGTCTTCCCTGCCTAAAACAGAGGATACACAAATATTAGCAAGTAATGCCAATCTTCCCTGCCTAAAACAGAGGATAAAGTCTTCCCTAAAATGAATTTTTAGAGGATAACCTAGTTAACCAAACCCTACAGCTGTCTGTTAACTCTTCTCTGACGGTGCAGAGGTTTACATGTACTGGTCTGTAATGGTTCTTTGGATAGAGTTACACTCACCAACCCTTGGTTGTGCTGAAAGATTCAGTCTGGATCAAAGTCAGATCTTTGTTGAGCTTGAAGTTTCAGTCTGGATTCAGATGAGTAGCTCTATCCGGGTCACGGCACCAAAACTGTTGGAAACTTTTTTGTAGCTTCTTTTTAAGAAGAGACCAGGAGATTCTTGGTAAAGCAGGAGTTCGTTTTTTTATTTCGTTGCTGTAGTCATCTGCAAGAAGTCTTCAAGAAATCTTTAAGAAAGTCGTCAAGCAATCTCCAAGAAAATCTTCAAGAAATCTCCAAGAAACAAATCTAACCGAAACATGTTAGGTTGAAGTATATATGTTTCAAAGGGGGAGGAGTACACAGAGGTGGAGACCAGTAAAACAAGAGTATGCAAATGCGATCAGGAACTTAGCCCAGAACAGGAACTTTCCCGATCCTTGATCTATTTAGCATCCAGGTGTCATTCAAATGCATAGGTGAAACAAAAGGCACAGTTGTACCTTAGGATTAGCATTCACACTTGATTTAGGACACCTACCAGATGTTCAAGAACTGAAAGACAAAAGATAACTGTCTCGGAGCTTGGGCTTCCTGCTCTTAGAATGTAAATCACAATACACATTCAGCATATACTGTTATATTGGCGTCTGTGTTTAACCTTTTATAAATTTGTAATACAACAAAAGCATACGAGAAGTCACACTTAACCCGCCAAGATCATGCCCATAAAAGTGTTATAGTAATGGGGTGAGTTTGTGGGACCAGGCCTTAAAGAAAACTGTAATACAGGGCCTTTAGTGAACAAAATCATGCCCAGTATTGAATTGCTCTTATGGGGTTAGTCTTGAGCCTGGATATCTGGACTGAGTTTTTGAAATGTTAAAAATTTCTTCCAGGGTTACCGTGGTCGAGTGGATTAGCATCCGAGAAGTCGCACTTAAACCGGCCAATATCGCCTGGATGAAGCGCCTGGATGAAGCCCTGGATGTCTGGACTTAGGTTTTGAACGCTTAAAAATTTCTTCCAGGGTTACCATGGTCGAGTGGGAAAGCCTATGAGAAGTCTCTCTTAACCCTTTCAAGATCATGCCCTTTAAAGTTTTATAGTAATGGGGTGAGTTTGTGGGCCCAGGCCTTTACTGAATAAAATCATGCCCAGTAATGTGTTATTGTTAAGGGGTTAGTCTGTGTGCTTGGATGTCTGGGCGTAGGTTTTGAATGCTTAAAAGTTTTTCAAGGGTTACCATGGTCGAGTGGGAAAGTATGAGAAGTCACACTTAACCCCGCCGAGATCATGCCATAATAGTGTTATAGTAATGGGGTGAGTCTGTGGGCCCAGGCCTTTACTGAATAAAATCATGCCCAGTAATGTGTTACTGTTTTGGGGTTAGTCTGTGAGCCTGGATGTGTGGATGTAGGTTTGAACGCTTAAAAGTTTCTTCCAGGGTTACCATGGTCGAGTAAGAAAGCCTAATAGAAGTCACACTTAAGTCGTCCAAGATCATGCCCCTAATAGTGTTATAGTAATGGGGTGAGTCTGTGGGCCCAGGCCTTTACTGAATAAAATCTTGCCCAGTAATGTGTTACTGTTTTGGGGTTAGTCTGTGAGCCTGGATGTCTGGATGTAGGTTTTGAACGCTTAAAAGTTTCTTCCAGGGTTACCATGGTCGAGTAAGAAAGCCTAAGAGAAGTCACACTTAAGTCGACCAAGATCATGCCCATAATAGTGTTGTAATAATGGGGTGAGTTTGTGGGCCCAGGCTTTAAGGAAAGCTGTAATAAAGGGCCTTTAGTGAATAAAATCATTCCCAGTAATGTCTTGCTGTTATGGGGTTAGTCCTGAGCCTGGATATCTGGACTTAGTTTTTGAAATGTAAAAAATTTCTTCAAGGGTTACCATGGTCGAGTGGGAAAACCTATGAGAAGTCACACTTAACCCGGCCGAGATCATGCCCATAATAGTGTTATAGTAATGGGGTGAGTCTGTGGGCCCAGGCCTTTACTGAATAAAATCATGCCCAGTAATGTGTTACTGTTTTGGGGTTAGTCTGTGAGCCTGGATGTCTGGATGTAGGTTTTGAACGCTTAAAGTTTCTTCCAGGGTTACCATGGTCGAGTAAGAAAGCCTACAAGAAGTCACACTTAACCCGGCCAAGATCATGTCCATTAAAGTATTATAGTAATGGGGTGAGTTTGTAGGCCCATGCCTTAAAGAAAACTGTAATACAGGGCCTTTACTGAATAAAATCATGCTCAGTAATGTGTAAGTGTTATGGGGTTAGTCTGTGAGCTTGGATGTCTGGACGCAGGTTTTGAAGGCTCAAATATTTGTTCCAGGGTTACCATGGTCGAGTGGATTAGCGTCCGAGAAGTCGCGACTTAAACCGCCAAAACCACCTGGATGAAGCACCTGGATGTCTGGACTTAGGTTTTGAACGCTTAAAAATTTCTTCCAGGGTTACCATGTTTGACTGGGAAAGCCTACGAGAAGTCACTCTTAAACCCTGTCAAGATCATGCCCATAAAAAGTTTTGTAGTAATGGGGTGAGTTTGTAGGCCCAGGCCTTAAAGAAAACTGTAATACAGGGCCTTTACTGAGTAAAATCATGCCCAGTAATGTGTTACTGTTGTGGGGTTAGTCTGTGAGCCTGTATGTCTGGACGCAGGTTTTGAATGCTTGAATATTTCTTCCAGAGTTACCATTGTTGAGTGGGAAAGACTACGAGATGTCACACTTAAACCGGCCAAGATCATGCTTATAAAAGTGTTATAGTAATGGGTTGAATCTGTGAGCCCAGGCCTTTACTGAATAAAATCATGCCCAGTAATGTGTTACTGTTATGGAGTTAGTCTGTGAGCCTGGATGTCTAGATATAAGTTTTGAACGCTTAAAAACATCTTCCAGGGTTACCATGGTCGAGTGGGAAAGCCTACGAGAAGTCACACTTAACCCGGCCAAGATCATTCCCATAAGAGTTTTATCGTAATGGGCTGAGTCTGTTGGTCCAGGCCTTAAAGAAAACTGTAATACAGGGCCTTTAGTGAATAAAATTATGTCCAGTAATGTGTTACTGTTAAGGGGTTAGTCTGAGAGTAGGGATGTCTGGATTTAGATTTTAAATGCTTTAATAGTTTTTTCCAGGGTTACCATGGTCAAGTGGATTAACGTCCGAGAAGTCGCACTTAAACCGGCCAATATCGCCTGGATGTCTTAAAGAAAACTGTAATACAGGGCGTTTATTGAATAAAAACATGCCCAGTAAGGTGTTACTGTTATGGGGTTAGTCTGTGAGCCTGCATGTCTGGACGTAGGTTTTGAACGCTTGAATATTTCTTCCAGGGTTGCCATTGTTGAGTGGGAAAGACTACGAGAAGTCACACTTTAACCAAGCCAAGATCATGCCCATAAAAGTGTTACAGTAATGGGTTGAGTCTGTGGGCTCAGGCCTTTACTGAATAAAATAAACCCGACAAAGATCATGCCCTTGAAAGTGTTATAGTACTGGGGTGAGTTTGTGGGCCCAGGCCGTGAAGAAAACTGTAATACAGGGCCTTTAGTGAATAAAATCATGCCCAGTAATGTCTTGCTGTTATGGGGTTAGTCTAGAGCCTGGATATCTGGACGTAGGTTTTGAATGCTCAAATATTTGTTCCAGGGTTACCATGGTCGAGTGGATTAGCATCCAAAGAGTTGCACTTAAACCGGACAATATCGCCTGGATGAAGCGCCTGGATGTCTGGATGTAGGTCTTGAATGCTCAAACATTTGTTCCAGGGTTACCATGGTCGAGTAAGAAAGCCTACAAGAAGTCACACTTAACCAGGCAAAAGATCATGCCCATAAAAGTGTTATAGTAATGGGGTGAGTTTAGGCCCAGGCCTTAAAGAAAACTGTAATACAGGGCCTTTAGTGAATAAAATCATGCCCAGTATTGAATTGCTCTTATGGGGTTAGTCTTGAGCCTGGATATCTGGACGTAGGTTTTGAATGCTCAAATATTTGTTCCAGGGTTACCATGGTCGAGTGGATTAGCACCCGTGAAGTCGCACTTAAACCGGCCAATATCGCTGGCTGAAGCCCTGGATGTCTTGACTTAGGTTTTGAACGCTTAAAAATTTCTTCCAGGGTTACCATGGTCGAGTGGGAAAGCCTATGAGAAGTCACTCTTAACCCTGTCAAGATCATGCCCTTTAAAGTTTTATAGTAATGGGGTGAGTTTGTAGGCCCATGCCTTAAAGAAAACTGTAATACAGGGCCTTTACTGAATAAAATCATGCCCAGTAATGTGTTACAGTTATGGGGTTAGTCTGTCAGCCTGGATGTCTGGATTTAGATTTTGAACGCTTAAAAAAATTCTTCCAGGGTAACCATGGTCGAGTGGGAAAGCCTACGAGAAGTCACACTTAAGTCGGCCAAGATCATGCCCATAATAATGTTGTAGTATTGGGGTGAGTTTGTGGGTCCAGGCCTTAAAGAAAACTGTAATACTGAATAAAATCATGCCCAGTAATGTGTTACTGTTATGGGGTTAGTCTGTGAGCCTGGATGTCTGGATGTAGGTTTTGAATACTCAAAAATTTGTTCCAGGGTTACCATGGTCGAGTAAGAAAGCCTATTTTAGAAGTCACACTTAACCCGCCAAGATCATGCCCATAAAAGTGTTGTAGTAATGGGGTGAGTTGTGGGGCCCAGGCCTTAAAGAAAACTGTAATACAGGACATTAGTGAACAAAATCATGCCCAGTATTGAATTGCTCTTTATGGGGTTAGTCTTGAGCCTGGATATCTGGACTTAGTTTTTTGAACTGTTAAAAATTTCTTCCAGGGTTACCATGGTCGAGTGGGAAAGACTACGAGAAGTAACACTCAACACCGCCAAGATCATACCCATAATATTGTTTTAGTAATGGGGTGAGTCTGTGGGCCCAGGCTTTAGTGAATAAAATCATTCCCAGTAATGTCTTGCTGTTATGGGGTTAGTCCTGAGCCTGGATGTCTGGATGTAGGTTTTGAAATGTAAAAAATTTCTTCAAGGGTTACCATGGTCGAGTGGGAAAGCCTATGAGAAGTCACACTTAACCCGGCCGAGATCATGCCCATAATAGTGTTATAGTAATGGGGTGAGTCTGTGGGCCCAGGCCTTTATTGAATAAAGTCATGCTCAGTAATGTGTTACTGTTTTGGGGTTAGTCTGTGAGCCTGGATGTGTGGATGTAGGTTTTGAACGCTTAAAAGTTTCTTCCAGGGTTACCATGGTCGAGTAAGAAAGCCTAAGAGAAGTCACACTTAAGTCGACCAAGATCATGCCCATAATAGTGTTGTAATAATGGGGTGAGTCTGTGGGCCCAGGCTTTAGTGAATAAAATCATTCCCAGTAATGTCTTGCTGTTATGGGGTTAGTCCTGAGCCTGGATGTCTGATGTAGGTTTTGAAATTTAAAAAATTTCTTCAAGGGTTACCATGGTCGAGTGGGAAAGCCTATGAGAAGTCACACTTAACCCGGCCGAGATCATGCCCATAATAGTGTTATAGTAATGGGGTGAGTTTGTGGGCCCAGGCCTTTACTGAATAAAATCATGCCCAGTAATGTGTTACAGTTTTGGGGTTAGTCTGTGAGCCTGGATGTCTAGATGTAGGTTTTGAACGCTTAAAAATTTCTTCCAGGGTTACCATGGTCGAGTAAGAAAGCCTAAGAGAAGTCACACTTAAGTCGACCAAGATCATGCCCATAATAGTGTTGTAATAATGGGGTGAGTCTGTGGGCCCAGGCTTTAACAGAAAGCTGTAATAAAGGGCCTTTAGTGAATAAAATCATTCCCAGTAATGTCTTGCTGTTGCGGGGTTAGTCCTGAGCCTGGATATCTGGACTTAGTTTTGAAATTTTAAAAATTTCTTCAAGGGTTACCATGGTCGAGTAAGAAAGCCTACAAGAAGTCACACTTAACACGGCCAAGATCATGCCCGTAATAGTGATAGAGTAATGCGGTGAGTCTGTGGGCCTAGGCCCTTACTGTATAAAATCGTGCCCAGTAATGTGTAACTGTTATGGGGTTAGTCTGTGAGCCTGGATGTCTGGATTTAGGTTTTAAACGCTTCAATATTTCTTCCAGGGTTACCATGGTCGAGTTGGAAAACCTACGTGACGTCATGCTTAACACGGCCAAGATCATGCCCATAAAAGTATTATAGTAATGGGGTGAGTTTGTGGGCCCATGCCTTAAAGAAAACTGTAATACAGGGCCTTTACTGAATAAAATCATGCCCAGTAATGTGTTACTGTTGTGGGGTTAGTCTGTGAGCCTGCATGTCTGGACGCAGGTTTTGAATGCTTGAATATTTCTTCCAGGGTTACCATTGTTGAGTGGGAAAGACTACGAGATGTCACACTTAAACCGGCCAAGATCATGCTTATAAATGTTTTATAGTAATGGCTTGAATCTGTGAGCCCAGGCCTTTACTGAATAAAATCATGGCCAGTAATGTGTTGCTGTTATGGGGTTAGTCTGTGAGCCTGGATGTCTGGATTTAGGTTTTGAAAGCTTCAATATTTCTTCCAGGGTTACCATGGTCGAGTGGGAAAGCCTTCGAGAAGTCACACTTAACCCGGCCAAGATCATGCTTATAAAAGTGTTATAGCAATGGGTGGAATCTGTGGGCCCAGGCCTTTAGTGAATAAAATCATGGCCAGTAATGTGTTCCTGTTATGGGGTTAGTCTGTGAGCCTGGATGTCTGGATTTAGGTTTTGAATGCTTCAATAGTTTTTTTCCAGGGTTACCATGGTCAAGTGGATTAGCGTCCGAGAAGTCGTACTTAAACCCGCCAATATCGCCTGGATGTCTGGACTTAGGTTTTGAATGCTTAAAAATTTCTTCCAGGGTTACCATGGTCGAGTGGGAAAGCCTACGAGAAGTCACGCTTAACCCTGCGAAGATCATGCCCATAAAGATTTTATAGTAATGGTGTGAGTTTGTGGGCCCAGGCCTTAAAGAAAACTGTAGTACAGGGCGTTTATTGAATAAAAACATGCCCAGTAATGTGTTACTGTTATGGGGTTAGTCTGTGAGCCTGCATGTCTGGACGTAGGTTTTGAGCGCTTAAAAATTTCTTCCAGGGTAATAGGGTCGAGTGGGAAAGCCTACGAGAAGTCACATAACCCGGCCAAGATCATGCCTAATAATAGTGTTATAGTAATGGAGTGAATTTGTGGGCCCAGGCCTTTACTGAATAAAATCATGGCCAGTAATGTGTTGCTGTTATGGGGTTAGTCTGTGAGCCTGGATGTCTGGATTTAGGTTTTGAAAGCTTCAATATTTCTTCCAGGGTTACCATGGTCGAGTGGGAAAGCCTCTTTGAGAAGTCACACTTAACCCGGCCAAGATCATGCTTATAAAAGTGTTATAGCAATGGGTGGAATCTGTGGGCCCAGGCCTTTAGTGAATAAAATCATGGCCAGTAATGTGTTCCTGTTATGGGGTTAGTCTGTGAGCCTGGATGTCTGCATTTAGGTTTTGAACGCTTAAAAATTTCTTCCAGGGTTAATATGGTCGAGTGGGAAAACCTACAAGAAGTCACGCTAAACCCGGCCAAGATCATGCCCATAATAGTGTTATAGTAATGGAGTGAGTTTGTGGGCCCAAGTCTTAAAGAAAACTGTAATACAGGGCCTTTAGTGAATAAAATCATTCCCAGTAATGTCTTGCTGTTATGGGGTTAGTCTTGAGCCTGGATATCTGGACGTAGGTTTTGAACACTCAAATATTTGTTCCAGGGTTACCATGGTCGAGTGGATTAGCTTCGAAAAGTCGCACTTAAACCGGCCAATGTCGCCTGGATGAAGCGCCTGGATGTCTGGACTGAGGTTTTGAACCTTAAAAATTTGCCCATAAAAGTTTAATAGTAATGGGTTGAATCTGTGGGCCCAGGCCTTTACTGAATAAAATCATGCCCAGTAATGTGTTGCTGTTATGGGGTTTGTCTGTGAGCCTGGATGTCTGGATTTAGGTTTTGAACGCTTAAAAATTTCTTCCAGGGTTAATATGGTCGAGTGGGAAAGCCTACGAGAAGTCACACTTAACCCGGCCAAGATCATGCCCCTATTAGTGTTATAGTAATGGAGTGAGTTTGTGGGCCCAAGCCTTAAAGAAAACTGTAATACAGGGCCTTTACTGAATAAAATCATGCCCAGTAGTGTGTTACTGTTATGGGGTTAGTCTGTGAGCCTGTATGTCTGGACGTAGGTTTTGAATGCTTGAATATTTTTTCCAGGGTTACCATTGTTGAGTGGGAAAGACTACGAGAAGTCACACTTAAACCGGCCAAGATCATGCCCATAATAGTGTTATAGTAATGGGGTGAGTCTGTGGGCTCAGGCCTTTACTGAATAAAATAAACCCGACAAAGATAATGCCCTTGAAAGTTTTATAGTACTGGGGTGAGTTTGTGGGCCCAGGTCTTTACTGAATAAAATCATGCCCAGTAATGTGTTACTGTTATGGGGTTAGTCTGTGAGCCTGGATGTCTGGACGTAGGTTTTGAATGCTCAAAAATTTGTTCCAGGGTTACCATGGTCGAGTGGATAAGCGTCCGAGAGGTCGCGACTTAAACCGCCAATATCGACTGGATGAAGCGCCTGGACGTCTGGATGTAGGTTTGAACGCTTAAAAATTTCTTCCAGGGATACCATGGTCGAGTGGGAAAGGCTACGAGAAGTCACACGTAACCCGGCCAAGATCATGCCCATAAAAGTGTTATAGTAATGGGGTGAGTTTGTGGGACCAGGCCTTAAAGAAAACTGTAATACAGGGCCTTTAGTGAACAAAATCATGCCCAGTATTGAATTGCTCTTATGGGGTTAGTCTTGAGCCTGGATATCTGGACGTAGGTTTTAAATGCTCAAATATTTGTTCCAGGGTTACCATGGTCGAGTGGATTAGCATCCGAGAAGTCGCACTTAAACCGGCCAATATCGCCTGGATGAAGCCCCTGGATGTCTGGACTTAGGTTTTGAACGCTTAAAAATTTCTTCCAGGGTTACCATGGTCGAGTGGGAAAGCCTATGAGAAGTCACTCTTAACCCTTTCAATATCATGCCCTTTAAAGTTTTATAGTAATGGGGTGAGTTTGTGGGCCCAGGCCTTTACTGAATAAAATCATGCCCAGTAATGTGTTATTGTTAAGGGGTTAGTCTGTGTGCTTGGATGTCTGGGCGTAGGTTTTGAATGCTTAAAAGTTTCTTCAAGGGTTACCATGGTCGAGTGGGAAAGCCTATGAGAAGTCACACTTAACCCGGCCGAGATCATGCCCATAATAGTGTTATAGTAATGGGGTGAGTCTGTGGGCCCAGGCCTTTACTGAATAAAATCATGCCCAGTGTGTGTTACAGTATTGGGGTTAGTCAGTGAGCCTGGATGTCTGGATGTAGGTTTTGAAATTTTAAAAGTTTCTTCCAGGGTAACCATGGTCGAGTAAGAAAGCCTAAGAGAAGTCACACTTAAGTCGACTCAAGATCATGCCCATAATAATGTTGTAATAATGGGGTGAGTTTGTGGGCCCAGGCTTTAAGGAAAGCTGTAATATAGGGCCTTTAGTGAATAAAATCATTCCCAGTAATGTCTTGCTGTTATGGGGTTAGTCCTGAGCCTGGATATCTGGACTTAGTTTTTGAAATTTTAAAAATTTCTTCAAGGGTTAACATGGTCGAGTGGGAAAGCCTATGAGAAGTCACACTTAACCCGGCCGAGATCATGCCCATAATAATGTTATAGTAATGGGGTGAGTCTGTGGGCCCAGGCCTTTACTGAATAAAATCATGCCCAGTAATGTGTTACAGTATTGGGGTTAGTCAGTGAGCCTGGATGTCTGGATGTAGGTTTTGAAATTTTAAAAGTTTCTTCCAGGGTTACCATGGTCGAGTAAGAAAGCCTAAGAGAAGTCACACTTAAGTCAACCAAGATCATGCCCATAATAATGCTGTAATAATGGGGTGAGTTTGTGGGCCCAGGCTTTAAGGAAAGCTGTAATAAAGGGCCTTTAGTGAATAAAATCATTCCCAGTAATGTCTTGCTGTTATGGGGTTAGTCCTGAGCCTGGATATCTGGACTTAGTTTTGAAATTTTAAAAATTTCTTCAAGGGTTAACATGGTCGAGTGGGAAAGCCTACGAGAAGTCACACTTAACCCGGCCGAGATCATGCCCATAATAATGTTATAGTAATGGGGTGAGTCTGTGGGCCCAGGCCTTTACTGAATAAAATCATGCCCAGTAATGTGTTACTGTTTTGGGGTTAGTCTGTGAGCCTGGATGTCTGGATGTAGGTTTTAAAATTTTAAAAATTTCTTCAAGGGTTACCATGGTCGAGTTGGAAAGCCTATGAGAAGTCACACTTAACCCGGCCGAGATCATGCCCATAATATTGTTATAGTAATGGGGTGAGTCTGTGGGCCCAGGACTTTACTGAATAAAATCATGCCCAGTAAAGTGTTACTGTTTTGGGGTTAGTCTGTGAGCCTGGATGTAGGTTTTGAACGCTTAAAAGTTTCTTCCAGGGTTACCATGGTCGAGTAAGAAAGCCTACAAGAAGTCACACTTAACACGGCCAAGATCATGCCCGTAATAGTGATAGAATAATGCGGTGAGTCTGTGGGCCTAGGCCCTTACTGTATAAAATCGTGCCCAGTAATGTGTAACTGTTATGGGGTTAGTCTGTGAGCCTGGATGTCTGGATTTAGGTTTTAAATGCTTCAATATTTCTTCCAGGGTTACCATGGTCGAGTTGGAAAACTCACGTGACGTCATGCTTAACACGGCTAAGATCATGCCCATAAAAGTATTATAGTAATGGGGTGAATTTGTGGGCCCATGCCTTAAAGGAAACTGTAATACAGGCCCTTTACTGAGTAAAATCATGCCCAGTAATGTGTTAGTGTTATGGGGTTAGTCTGTGAGCTTGGATGTCTGGACGCAGGTTTTGAAGGCTCAAATATTTTTTCCAGGGTTACCATGGTCGAGTGGATTAGCGCCCTAGAAGTCGCACTTAAACCGCCAAAACCGCCTGGATGAAGCGCCTGCATGTCTGGACTTAGGTTTTGAACGCTTAAAATTTTCTTCCAGGGTTACCATGGTTGAGTGGGAAAGCCTACGAGAAGCCACTCTTAACCCTGTCAAGATCATGCCCATAAAAGTTTTGTAGTAATGGAGTGAGTTTGTGGGCCCAGGCCTTAAAGAAAACTGTAATACAGGGCCTTTACTGAGTAAAATAATGCCCAGTAATGTGTTACTGTTGTGGGGTTAGTCTGTGAGCCTGCATGTGTGGACGCAGGTTTTGAATGCTTGAATATTTCTTCCAGGGTTACCATTGTTGAGTGGGAAAGACTACGAGATGTCACACTTAAACCGGCCAAGATCATGCTTATAAAAGTTTTATAGTAATGGGTTGAATCTGTGAGCCCAGGCCTTTACTGAATAAAATTATGCCCATTAATGTGTTACTGTTATGGAGTTAGTCTGTGAGCCTGGATGTCTAGATATAA
The DNA here is from genome assembly GCF_018831695.1 of Puntigrus tetrazona. Classification (NCBI taxonomy): domain Eukaryota; kingdom Metazoa; phylum Chordata; class Actinopteri; order Cypriniformes; family Cyprinidae; genus Puntigrus; species Puntigrus tetrazona. The sequence goes on from NW_025048619.1 coordinate 93,513, forward strand.
GTTTTGAACGCTTAAAAACTTCTTCCAGGGTTACCATGGTCGAGTGGGAAAGCCTACGAGAAGTCACACTTAACCCGGCCAAGAGCTTTCCCATAAAAGTTTTATCGTAATGGGCTGAGTCTGTTGGTCCAGTCCTTAAAGAAAACTGTAATACAGGGCCTTTAGTGAATAAAATTATGCCCAGTAATGTGTTACTGTTAAGGGGTTAGTCTGTGAGCCTGGATGTCTAGATTTAGGTTTTGAATGCTTAAAAATTTCTTCCAGGGTTAATATGGTCTGGAGTAGGGGAAAACCTACAAGAAGTCACACTAAACCCGGCCAAGATCATGCCCCTAAAAGTGTTATAGTAACGGAGTGAGTTTGTGGGCCCAAGTCTTAAAGAAAACTGTAATACAGGGCCTTTAGTGAATAAAATCATTCCCAGTAATGTCTTGCTGTTATGGGGTTAGTCTTGAGCCTGGATGTCTGGATTTAGATTTTGATCGTTTAAAAATTTCTTCCAGGGTAACCATGGTCGAGTGGGAAAGCCTACGAGAAGTCAGACTTAAGTCGGCCAAGATCATGCCCATAATAATGTTGTAGTATTGGGGTGAGTCTTTGGGTCCAGGCCTTTACTGAATAAAATCATGCCCAGTAATGTGTTACTGTTATGGGATTAGTCTGTGAGCCTGGATGTCTGGACGTAGGTTTTGAATGCTCAAAAATTTGTTCCAGGGTTACCATAGTCGAGTGGGAAAGCCTACGAGAAGTCAGACTTAAGTCGGCCAAGATCATGCCCATAATAATGTTGTAGTATTGGGGTGAGTCTTTGGGTCCAGGCCTTTACTGAATAAAATCATGCCCAGTAATGTGTTACTGTTATGGGATTAGTCTGTGAGCCTGGATGTCTGGACGTAGGTTTTGAATGCTCAAAAATTTGTTCCAGGGTTACCATGGTTGAGTGGATAAGCGTCCGAGAAGTCGCACTTAAACCGGCCAATATGGACTGGATGAAGCGCCTGGATGTCTGGATGTAGGTTTTGAACGCTCAAACATTTGTTCCAGGGTTACCATGGTCGAGTAAGAAAGGCTAACCCGCCAAGATCATGCCCATAAAATTGAGAAGTCACACTTAACCCGGCCAAGATCATGCCCATAAAATTGTTATAGTAATGGGGTGAGTTTGTGGGCCCAGGCCTTAAAGAAAACTGTAATACAGGGCATTTAGTGAACAAAATCATGCCCAGTATTGAATTGCTCTTATTGGGTTAGTCTTTAGCCTGGATATCTGGACTTTGTTTTTGAAATGTTAAAAATTTCTTCCAGGGTTACCATGGTCGAGTGGGAAAGCCTATGAGAAGTCACTCTTAACCCTATCAAGATCATGCCCTTTAAAGTTTTATAGTAATGGGGTGAGTTTGTGGGCCCAGGCCTTAAAGAAAACTGTAATACAGGGCCTTTAGTAAATAAAATCATTCCCAGTATTGTGTTACTGTTATGGGGTTAGTCTGTGAGCCTGGATGTCTGGATTTAGATTTTGAACGTTTAAAAATTTCTTCCAGGGTAACCATGGTCGAGTGGGAAAGCCTACTAGAAGTCACACTTAAGTCGGCCAAGATCATGCCCACAATAATGTTGTAGTATTGGGGTGAGTTTGTGGGTCCAGGCCTTTACCGAATAAAATCATGCCCAGTAATGTGTTACTGTTACGGGATTAGTCTGTGAGCCTGGATGTCTGGACGTAGGTTTTGAATGCTCAAAAATTTGTTCCAGGGTTACCATGGTCGAGTGGATAAGCGTCCGAGAAGTCGCACTTAAACCGGCCAATATCGACGGGATGAAGCGCCTGGATGTCTGGATGTAGGTTTTGAACGCTCAAACATTTGTTCCAGGGTTACCATGGTCGAGTAAGAAAGCCTACGAGAAGTCACACTTAACCCGGCCAAGATCATGCCCATAAAAGTGTTATAGTAATGGGGTGAGTTTGTGGGCCCAGGCCTTAAAGAAAACTGTAGTACAGGGCCTTTAGTGAATAAAATCATTCTCAGTAATGTGTTACTGTTATGGGGTTAGTCTGTGAGCCTGGATGTCTGGAATTAGATTTTGAACGTTTAAAAATTTCTTCCAGGGTAACCATGGTCGAGTGGGAAAGCCTACGAGAAGTCACACTTAAGTCGGCCAAGATCATGCCCATAATAATGTTGTAGTATTGGGGTGAGTTTGTGGGTCCAGGCCTTTACTGAATAAAATCATGCCAAGTAATGTGTTACTGTTATGGGGTTAGTCTAGAGCCTGGATGTCTGGACTTAGGTTTTGAACGCTTAAAAATTTCTTCCAGGGTTACCATGGTCGAGTGGGAAAGCCTATGAGAAGTCACTCTTAACCCTTTCAAGATCATGCCTTTTAAAGTTTTATAGTAATGGGGTGAGTTTGTGGGCCCAGGCCTTTACTGAATAAAATCATGCCCAGTAATGTGTTACTGTTTTGGGGTTAGTCTGTGTGCTTGGATGTCTGGGCGTAGGTTTTGAATGCTTAAAAGTTTCTTCAAGGGTTACCATGGTCGAGTGGGAAAGCCTATGAGAAGTCACACTTAACCCGGCCGAGATCATGCCCATAATAGTGTTATAGTAATGGGGTGAGTCTGTGGGCCCAGGCCTTTACTGAATAAAATCATGCCCAGTAATGTGTTACTGTTTTGGGGTTAGTCCGTGAGCCTGGATGTCTGGATGTAGGTTTTGAACGCTTAAAAGTTTCTTCCAGGGTTACCATGGTCGAGTAAGAAAGCCTAAGAGAAGTCACACTTAAGTCGACCAAGATCATGCCCATAATAATGTTGTAATAATGGGGTGAGTTTGTGGGCGCAGGATTTAAGGAAAGCTGTAATAAAGGGCCTTTAGTGAATAAAATCATTCCCAGTAATGTCTTGCTGTTATGAGGTTAGTCCTGAGCCTGGATATCTGGACTTAGTTTTTGAAATTTTAAAAATTTCTTCAAGGGTTACCATGGTCGAGTGGGAAAGCCTATGAGAAGTCACACCTAACCCGGCCGAGATCATACCCATAATAGTGTTATAGTAATGGGTGAGTCTGTGGGCCCAGGCCTTTACTGAATAAAATCATGCCCAGTAATGTGTTACTGTTTTGGGGTTAGTCTGTGAGCCTGGATGTCTGGATGTAGGTTTTGAACGCTTAAAAGTTTCTTCCAGGGTTACCATGGTCGAGTAAGAAAGCCTACAAGAAGTCACACTTAACACGGCCAATATCATGCCCGTAATAGTGATAGAGTAATGCGGTGAGTCTGTGGGCCTAGGCCCTTACTGTATAAAATCGTGCCCAGTAATGTGTAACTGTTATGGGGTTAGTCTGTGAGCCTGGATGTCTGGATTTAGGTTTTAAATGCTTCAATATTTCTTCCAGGGTTACCATGGTCGAGTTGGAAAACCTACGTGACGTCATGCTTAACACGGCCAAGATCATGCCCATAAAAGTATTATAGTAATGGGCTGAGTTTGTGGGCCCATGCCTTAAAGAAAACTGTAATACAGGGCCTTTACTGAATAAAATCATGCCCAGTAATGTGTTAGTGTTATGGGGTTAGTCTGTGAGCTTGGATGTCTGGACGCAGGTTTTGAAGGCTCAAATATTTGTTCCAGGGTTACCATGGTCGAGTGGATTAGCGTCCGAGAAGTCGCACTTAAACCGGCCAAAACCGCCTGGATGAAGCGCCTGCATGTCTGGACTTAGATTTTGAACGCTTAAAAATTTCTTCCGGGGTTACCATGGTTGAGTGGGAAAGCCTACGAGAAGCCACTTAACCCTGTCAAGATCATGCCCATAAAAGTTTTGTAGTAATGGGGTGAGTTTGTGGGCCCAGGCCTTAAAGAAAACTGTAATACAGGGCCTTTACTGGGTAAAATCACGCCCAGTAATGTGTTACTGTTGTGGGGTTAGTCTGTGAGCCTGCATGTCTGGACGCAGGTTTTGAATGCTTGAATATTTCTTCCAGGGTTAATAGGGTCGAGTGGGAAAGCCTACGAGAAGTCACACTTAACCCGGCCAAGATCATGCCCTTAATAGTGTTATAGTAGTGGAGTGAATTTGTGGGCCCAGGCCTTTACTGAATAAAATCATGCCGAGTAAGGTGTTGCTGTTATGGGGTTGGTCTGTGAGCCTGGATGTCTGGATTTAGGTTTTGAAAGCTTCAATATTTCTTCCAGGGTTACCAGGGTCGAGTGGGAAAGCCTACGAGAAGTCACACTTAACCCGGCCAAGATCATGCTTATAAAAGTGTTATAGCAATGGGTGGAATCTGTGGGCCCAGGCCTTTAGTGAATAAAATCATGGCCAGTAATGTGTTCCTGTTATGGGGTTAGTCTGTGAGCCTGGATGTCTGGATATAGGTTTTGAATGCTTAAAAATTTGTTCCAGGGTTAATATGGTCGAGTGGGAAAACCTACAAGAAGCCACACTAAACCTGGCCAAGATCATGCCCCTAATAGTGTTATAGTAATGGAGTGAGTTTGTGGGCCCAAGTCTTAAAGAAAACTGTAATACAGGGCCTTTAGTGAATAAAATCATTCCCAGTAATGTCTTGCTGTTATGGGGTTAGTCTTGAGCCTGGATATCTGGACGTAGGTTTTGAACACTCAAATATTTGTTCCAGGGTTACCATGGTCGAGTGGATTAGCTCCCGAAAAGTCGCACTTAAACCTACCAATGTCGCATGGATGAAGCGCCTGGATGTCTGGACTGAGGTTTTGAACCCTTAAAAATTTGCCCATAAAAGTTTAATAGTACTGGGTTGAATCTGTGGGCCCAGGCCTTTACTGAATAAAATCATGCCCAGTAATGTGTTGCTGTTATGGGGTTTGTCTGTGAGCCTGGATGTCTGGATTTAGGTTTTGAACGCTTAAAAATTTCTTCCAGGGTTAATATGGTCGAGTGGGAAAGCCTAAGAGAAGTCACACTTAACCCGGCCAAGATCATGCCCCTATTAGTGTTATAGTAATGGAGTGCGTTTGTAGGGCCCAAGCCTTAAAGAAAACTGTAATACAGGGCCTTTACTGAATAAAATCATGCCCAGTAATGTGTTACTGTTATGGGGTTAGTCTGTGAGCCTGTATGTCTGGACGTAGGTTTTGAATGCTTGAATATTTCTTCCAAGGTTACCATGGTCGTGAGTGGGAAAGCCTCACGAGAAGTCACACTTAACCCGGCCAAGAACATTCCCCTAATATGATATAGTAATGGAGTGAGTCTGTGGGCCCAGGCCTTTACTGAATAAAATCATGCCCGGTAATGTGTTACTGTTATGGGGTTAGTCTGTGAGCCTGGATGTCTGGATATAGGTTTTGAATGCTTAAAAATTTGTTCCAGGGTTACCATGGTCGAGTGGATAAGCGTCCGAGAAGTCGCACTTAAACCGCCAATATCGACTGGATGAAGCGCCTGGATGTCTGGATGTAGGTTTTGAACGCTCAAAAATTTGTTCCAGGGTTACCATGGTCGAGTGGATAAGCGTCCGAGAAGTCGCACTTAAACCGGCCAATATCGCCTGGATGAAGCGCCTGGATGAAGCCCCTGGATGTCTGGACTTAGGTTTTGAACGCTTAAAAATTTCTTCCAGGGTTACCATGGTCGAGTGGGAAAGCCTATGAGAAGTCACTCTTAACCCTGTCAAGATCATGCCCCTATTAGTGTTATAGTAATGGAGTGAGTTTGTGGGCCCAAGCCTTAAAGAAAACTGTAATACAGGGCCTTTACTGAATAAAATCATGCCCAGTAATGTGTTACTGTTATGGGATTAGTCTGTGAGCCTGGATGTCTGGATTTAGATTTTGAACGTTTAAAAATTTCTTCCAGGGTAACCATGGTCGAGTGGGAAAGCCTACGAGAAGTCACACTTAACCCGCCAAGATCATGCCCCTATTAGTGTTATAGTAATGGAGTGAGTTTGTGGGCCCAAGCCTTAAGGAAAACTGTAATACATGGCCTTTACTGAATAAAATCATGCCCAGTAATGTGTTACTGTTATGGGGTTAGTCTGTGAACCTGTATGTCTGGACGTAGGTTTTGAATGCTTGAATATTTCTTCCAGGGTTGCCATTGTTGAGTGGGAAAGACTACGAGAAGTCACACTTAAACCGGCCAAGATCATGCCCTTGAAAGTGTTATAGTACTGGGGTGAGTTTGTGGGCCCAGGCCTTGAAGAAAACTGTAATACAGGGCCTTTAGTGAATAAAATCATGCCCAGTAATGTCTTGCTGTTATGGGGTTAGTCTAGAGCCTGGATATCTGGACGTAGGTTTTGAATGCTCAAATATTTGTTCCAGGGTTACCATGGTCGAGTGGATTAGCATCCAAAGAGTTGCACTTAAACCGGCCAATATCGACTGGATGAAGCGCCTGGATGTCTGGATGTAGGTTTTGAACGCTCAAACATTTGTTCCAGGGTTACCATGGTCGAGTAAGAAAGCCTACGAGAAGTCACACTTAACCCGGCAAAGATCATGCCCATAAAAGTGTTATAGTAATGGGGTGATTTTGTGGGCCCAGACCTTAAAGAAAACTGTAATACAGGGCATTTAGTGAACAAAATCATGCCCAGTATTGAATTGCTCTTATGGGGTTAGTCTTGAGCCTGGATATCTGGACGTAGGTTTTGACTGCTCAAATATTTGTTCCAGGGTTACCATGGTCGAGTGGATTAGCATCCGAGAAGTCGCACTTACACCGGCCAGTATCGCCTGGATGAAGCGCCTGGATGAAGCCCTGGATGTCTGGACTTAGGTTTTGAACGGCAAAAATTTCTTCCAGGGTTACCATGGTCGAGTGGGAAAGCCTATGAGAAGTCACTCTTAACCCTGTCAAGATCATGCCCTTTAAAGTTTTATAGTAATGGGGTGAGTTTGTGGGCCCAGGCCTTAAAGAAAACTGTAATACAGGGCCTTTACTGAATAAAATCATGCCCAGTAATGTGTTACTGTTATGGGGTTAGTCTGTGAGCCTGGATGTCTGGATTTAGATTTTGAACGTTTAAAAATTTCTTCCAGGGTAACCATGGTCGAGTGGGAAAGCCTACGAGAAGTCACACTTAACCCGGCCAAGATCATGCCTCTATTAGTGTTTTAGTAATGGAGTGAGTTTGTGGGCCCAAGCCTTAAGGAAAACTGTAATACATGGCCTTTACTGAATAAAATCATGCCCAGTAATGTGTTACTGTTATGGGGTTAGTCTGTGAGCCTGTATGTCTGGACGTAGGTTTTGAATGCTTGAATATTTCTTCCAGGGTTGCCATTGTTGAGTGGGAAAGACTACGAGAAGTCACACTTAAACCGGCCAAGATCATGCCCTTGAAAGTGTTATAGTACTGGGGTGAGTTTGTGGGCCCAGGCCTTGAAGAAAACTGTAATACAGGGCCTTTAGTGAATAAAATCATGCCCAGTAATGTCTTGCTGTTATGGGGTTAGTCTAGAGCCTGGATATCTGGACGTAGGTTTTGAATGCTCAAATATTTGTTCCAGGGTTACCATGGTCGAGTGGATTAGCATCCAAAGAGTTGCACTTAAACCGCCAATATCGACTGGATGAAGCGCCTGGATGTCTGGATGTAGGTTTTGAACGCTCAAACATTTGTTCCAGGGTTACCATGGTCGAGTAAGAAAGCCTCACGAGAAGTCACACTTAACCCGGCAAAGATCATGCCCATAAAAGTGTTATAGTAATGGGGTGATTTGTGGGCCCAGACCTTAAAGAAAACTGTAATACAGGGCATTTAGTGAACAAAATCATGCCCAGTATTGAATTGCTCTTATGGGGTTAGTCTTGAGCCTGGATATCTGGACGTAGGTTTTGACTGCTCAAATATTTGTTCCAGGGTTACCATGGTCGAGTGGATTAGCATCCGAGAAGTCGCACTTACACCGCCAGTATCGCCTGGATGAAGCGCCTGGATGAAGCCCTGGATGTCTGGACTTAGGTTTTGAACGCTTAAAAATTTCTTCCAGGGTTACCATGGTCGAGTGGGAAAGCCTATGAGAAGTCACTCTTAACCCTGTCAAGATCATGCCCTTTAAAGTTTTATAGTAATGGGGTGAGTTTGTGGGCCCAGGCCTTAAAGAAAACTGTAATACAGGGCCTTTACTGAATAAAATCATGCCCAGTAATGTGTTACTGTTATGGGGTTAGTCTGTGAGCCTGGATGTCTGGATTTAGATTTTGAACGTTTAAAAATTTCTTCCAGGGTAACCATGGTCGAGTGGGAAAGCCTACGAGAAGTCACACTTAACCCGGCCAAGATCATGCCTCTATTAGTGTTTTAGTAATGGAGTGAGTTTGTGGGCCCAAGCCTTAAGGAAAACTGTAATACATGGCCTTTACTGAATAAAATCATGCCCAGTAATGTGTTACTGTTATGGGGTTAGTCTGTGAGCCTGTATGTCTGGACGTAGGTTTTGAATGCTTGAATATTTCTTCCAGGGTTGCCATTGTTGAGTGGGAAAGACTACGAGAAGTCACACTTAAACCGGCCAAGATCATGCCCTTGAAAGTGTTATAGTACTGGGGTGAGTTTGTGGGCCCAGGCCTTGAAGAAAACTGTAATACAGGGCCTTTAGTGAATAAAATCATGCGCCCAGTAATGTCTTGCTGTTATGGGGTTAGTCTAGAGCCTGGATATCTGGACGTAGGTTTTGAATGCTCAAATATTTGTTCCAGGGTTACCATGGTCGAGTGGATTAGCATCCAAAGAGTTGCACTTAAACCGGCCAATATCGCCGGAATGAAGCGCCTGGCTGTCTGGATGTAGGTTTTGAACGCTCAAACATTTGTTCCAGGGTTACCATGGTCGAGTAAGAAAGCCTACGAGAAGTCACACTTAACCCGGCAAAGATCATGCCCATAAAAGTGTTATAGTAATGGGGTGAGTTTGTGGGCCCAGACCTTAAAGAAAACTGTAATACAGGGCATTTAGTGAACAAAATCATGCCCAGTATTGAATTGCTCTTATGGGGTTAGTCTTGAGCTTGGATATCTGGACGTAGGTTTTGAATGCTCAAATGTTTGTTCCAGGGTTACCATGGTCGAGTGGATTAGCATCCGAGAAGTCGCACTTAAACCGGCCAATATCGCCTGGATGAAGCGCCTGGATGAAGCCCCTGGATGTCTGGACTTAGGTTTTGAACGCTTAAAAATTTCTTCCAGGGTTACCATGGTCGAGTGGGAAAGCCTATGAGAAGTCACTCTTAACCCTGTCAAGATCATGCCCTTTAAAGTTTTATAGTAATGGGTTGAGTTTGTGGGCCCAGGCCTTAAAGAAAACTGTAATACAGGGCCTTTACTGAATAAAATCATGCCCAGTAATGTGTTACTGTTATGGGGTTAGTCTGTGAGCCTGGATGTCTGGATTTAGATTTTGAACGTTTAAAAATTTCTTCCAGGGTAACCATGGTCGAGTGGGAAAGCCTACGAGAAGTCACACTTAACCCGCCAAGATCATGCCCCTATTAGTGTTATAGTAATGGAGTGAGTTTGTGGGGCCCAAGCCTTAAGGAAAACTGTAATACATGGCCTTTACTGAATAAAATCATGCCCAGTAATGTGTTACTGTTATGGGGTTAGTCTGTGAGCCTGTATGTCTGGACGTAGGTTTTGAATGCTTGAATATTTCTTCCAGGGTTGCCATTGTTGAGTGGGAAAGACTACGAGAAGTCACACTTAAACCGGCCAAGATCATGCCCTTGAAAGTGTTATAGTACTGGGGTGAGTTTGTAGGCCCAGGCCTTGAAGAAAACTGTAATACAGGGCCTTTAGTGAATAAAATCATGCCCAGTAATGTCTTGCTGTTATGGGGTTAGTCTAGAGCCTGGATATCTGGACGTAGGTTTTGAATGCTCAAATATTTGTTCCAGGGTTACCATGGTCGAGTGGATTAGCATCCAAAGAGTTGCACTTAAACCGGCCAATATCGCCTGGATGAAGCGCCTGGATGTCTGGATGTAGGTTTTGAACGCTCAAACACTTGTTCCAGGGTTACCATGGTCGAGTAAGAAAGCCTACGAGAAGTCACACTTAACCCGCAAAGATCATGCTCATAAAAGTGTTATAATAATGGGGTGAGTTTGTGGGCCCAGACCTTAAAGAAAACTGTAATACAGGGCATTTAGTGAACAAAATCATGCCCAGTATTGAATTGCTCTTATGGGGTTAGTCTTGAGCCTGGATGTCTGGATTTAGGTTTTGAACGCTTAAAAATTTCTTCCAGGGTAAATATGGTCGAGTGGGAAAGCCTACAAGAAGTCACACTTAACCCGGCCAAGATCATGCCCATAATAGTGTTGTAGTAATGGGTTGAGTTTCTGGGCCCAGGCCTTCACTGAATAAAATCATTGCCAGTAATGTGTTGCTGTTATGGGGATAGTCTGTGTGCCTGGATGTCTGGACGTAGGTTTTGAATGCTTAAAAATTTCTTCAAGGGTTACCGTGGTTGAGTGGGAAAACCTACGAGAAATCACACTTAACCCGGCCAAGATCATGCCCATGAAATTGTTATAGTAATCTGGTGAGTGTGTGTGGGCCCAGGCCTTTACTGAATAAAATCATGCCCAGTAATGTGTTACTGTTATGGGGTTAGTCTGTGAGCCTGGATGTCTGGATTTAGGTTTTGAATGCTTCAATATTTTTTTCCAGGGTTACCATGGTCAAGTGGATTAGCGTCCGAGAAGTTGCACTTAAACCGGCCAATATCGCCTGGATGTCTGGACTTAGGTTTTGAATGCTTAAAAATTTCTTCCAGGGTTACCATGGTCGAGTGGGAAAGCCTATGAGAAGTCACTCTTAACCCTGTCAAGATCATGCCCTTTAAAGTTTTATAGTAATGGGGTGAGTTTGTGGGCCCAGGCCTTAAAGAAAACTGTACTACAGGGCCTTTACTGAATAAAATCATACCCAGTAATGTGTTACTGTTATGGGGTTAATCTGTGAGTCTGGATGTCTGGATTTAGGTTTTGAATGCTTCAATAGTTTTTTTCCAGGGTTACCATGGTCGAGTGGGAAAGCCTACGAGAAGTCACGCTTAACCCTGCGAAGATCATGACCATAAAAATTTTATAGTAATGGAGTGAGTTTGTGGGCCCAGGCCTTAAAGAAAACTGTAATACAGGGCCTTTATTGAATAAAAACATGCCCAGTAATGTGTTGCTGTTATGGGGTTAGTCTGTGAGCCTGGATGTCTGGATTTAGGTTTTGAATGCTTCATTATTTCTTCCAGGGTTACCATGGTCGAGTGGGAAAGCCTCACGAGAAGTCACACTTAAGTCAGCCAAGATCATGCTTATAAAAGTGTTATAGCAATGGGTGGAATCTGTGGGCCCAGGCCTTTAGTGAATAAAATCATGGCCAGTAATGTGTTCCTGTTGTGAGCCTGGATGTCTGGATTTAGGTTTTGAATGCTTCAATATTTCTTCCAGGGTAACCGTGGTCGAGTGGGAAAGACTACGAGAAGTCACTCTTAACCCTGTCAAGATCATGCCCATAAAAGTTTAATAGTAATGGGTTGAATCTGTGGGCCCAGGCCTTTACTGAATAAAATCATGCCCAGTAATGTGTTGCTGTTATGGGGTTTGTCTGTGAGCCTGGATGTCTGGATTTAGGTTTTGAACGCTTAAAAATTTCTTCCAGGTTTAATATGGTCGAGTGGGAAAGCCTCACGAGAAGTCACACTTAACCCGCCAAGATCATGCCCCCTATTAGTGTTATAGTAATGGAGTTAGTTTGTGGGCCCAAGCCTTAAAGAAAACTGTAATACAGGGCCTTTACTGAATAAAATCATGCCCAGTAATGTGTTACTGTTATGGGGTTAGTCTGTGAGCCTGTATGTCTGGACGTAGGTTTTGAATGCTTGAATATTTCTTCCAGGGTTGCCATTGTTGAGTGGGAAAGACTACGAGAAGTCCCTTTAAAGTTTTATAGTAATGGGGTGAGTTTGTGGGCCCAGGCCTTAAAGAAAACTGTAATACAGGGCCTTTACTGAATAAAATCATGCCCAGTAATGTGTTACTGTTATGGGGTTAGTCTGTGTGCTTGGATGTCTGGACGTAGGTTTTGAATTCTTAAAAGTTTCTTCCAGGGTTACCATGGTCGAGTGGGAAAACCTACAAGAAGTCACGCTTAACCCGGCCAAGATCATGCCCATGAAAATATTATAGTAATGGGGTGAGTTTATGGGCCCATGCCTTAAAGAAAACTGTAATACAGGGATTTTACTGAATAAAATCATGCCTAGTAATGTGTTATTGTTATGGGGTTAGTCTGTAAGCCTGGATGTCTGGATTTAGGTTTTGAATGCTTCAATATTTCTTCCAGGGTTACCATGGTCGAGTGGGAACAGGGCCTTTACTGAATGAAATCATGCCCAGTAATGTGTTATTGTTCTGGGGTTAGTCTGTGAGCTCGGATGTCTGGACGTAGGTTTTGAACGTTCAAATATTTGTTCCAGGGTTACCAAGGTGGAGTGGATTAGCGTCCGAGAAGTCTTACTTAAACCGGCCAATATCGCCTGGTTGTCTGGACTTAGATTTTGAATGCTTAAAAACGTCTTCTAGGGTTACCATGGACGAGTGGGAAAGCCTACGAGAAGTCACACTTAACCCGGCCAAGAACATGCCCCTTATAGTGATATAGTAATGGAGTGAGTCTGTGGGCCCAGGCCTTTACTGAATAAAATCATGCCCAGTAATGTGTTACTGTTAAGGGGTTAGTCTGTGTGCTTGGATGTCTGGACGTAGGTTTTGAATGCTTAAAAGTTTCTTCCAGGGTTACCATGGTCGAGTAAGAAAGCCTACGAGAAGTCACACCTAAGTCGACCAAAATCATGCCTATAATAGTGTTGTAATAATGGGGTGAGTTTGTGGGCCCAGGCTTTAAGGAAAGCTGTAATAAAGGGCCTTTAGTGAATAAAATCATTCCCAGTAATGTCTTGCTGTGATGGGGTTAGTTCTGAGCCTGGATATCTGGACTTAGATTTTGAAATTTTTAAAAATTTCTTCAAGGTTTACCATGGTCGAGTGGGAAAGCCTATGAGAAGTCACACTTAACCCGGCTGAGGACATGCCCATAATAGTGTTATAGTAATGGGGCGAGTCTGTGGGCCCAGGCCTTTACTGAATAAAATCATGCCCAGTAATGTGTTACTGTTATGGAGTTAGTCTGTGAGCCTGGATGTCTGGATTTAGGTTTTGAATGCTTCAATATTTCTTCCAGGGTTACCATGGTCGAGTGGGAAAACCTACAAGAAGTCACGCTTAACCCGGCCAAGATCATGCCCATGAAAATATTATAGTAATGTGGTGAGTTTGTATGCCCATGCCTTAAGGAAAACTGTAATACAGGGATTTTACTGAATAAAATCATGCCCAGTAATGTGTTATTGTTATGGGGTTAGTCTGTGAGCCTGGATGTCTGGACGTAGGTTTTGAACGTTCAAATAGTTTTTCCAGGATTACCATGGTCGAGTGGATTAGCTTCCGAGAAGTCTCACTTAAACCGGCCAATGTCGCCTGGATGCAGCGCCTCGATGTCTGGACTGAGGTTTTGAACGCTTAAAAATTTCTACCAGGGTTACCGTGGTCGAGTGGGAAAGCCTATGAGAAGTCACACTTAACCAGGCCAAGATCATGCCCCTATTAATGTTATAGTAATGGAGTGAGTTTGTGGGCCCAAGCCTTAAAGAAAACTGTAATACAGGGCCTTTACTGAATAAAATCATGCCCAGTTTTGTGTTACTGTTATGGGGTTAGTCTGTGAGCCTGTATGTCTGGATGTAGGTTTTGAATGCTTGAATCTTTCTTCCAGGGTTGCCATTGTTGAGTGGGAAAGACTACGAGAAGTCACACTTAACCCGGCCAAGATCATGCCCTATTAGTGTTATAGTAATGGAGTGAGTTTGTGGGCCCAAGCCTTAAAGAAAACTGTAATACAGGGCCTTTACTGAATAAAATCATGCCCAGTAATGTGTTACTGTTATGGGGTTAGTCTGTGAGCCTGTATGTCTGGACGTAGGTTTTGAATGCTTGAATATTTCTTCCAGGGTTGCCATTGTTCAGTGGGAAAGACTACGAGAAGTCACACTTGAACCGGCCAAGATCATGCCCATAATAGTGTTATAGTAATAGGGTGAGTTTGTGGGTCCAGGCCTTTACTAAATAAAATCATGCCCAGTAATGTGTTATTGTTATGGGATTAGTCTGTGAGCCTGGATGTCTGGACGTAGGTTTGAATGCTCAAAAATTTGTTCCAGGGTTACCATGGTCGAGTGGATAAGCGTCCGAGAAGTCACACTTAAACCGGCCAAGATCATGCCCATAAAAGTGTTATAGTAATGGGGTGAGTTTGTGGGACCAGGCCTTAAAGAAAACTGTAATACAGGGCCTTTAGTGAACAAAATCATGCCCAGTATTGATTTGCTCTTATGGGGTTAGTCTTGAGCCTGGATATCTGGACTGAGTTTTTGAAATGTTAAAAATTTCTTCCAGGGTTACCGTGGTCGAGTGGATTAGCATCCGAGAAGTCGCACTTAAACCGCCAATATCGCCTGGATGAAGCGCCTGGATGAAGCCCCTGGATGTCTGGACTTAGGTTTTGAACGCTTAAAAATTTCTTCCAGGGTTACCATGGTCGAGTGGGAAAGCCTATGAGAAGTCTCTCTTAACCCTTTCAAGATCATGCCCTTTAAAGTTTTATAGTAATGGGGTGAGTTTGTGGCCCAGGCCTTTACTGAATAAAATCATGCCCAGTAATGTGTTATTGTTAAGGGGTTAGTCTGTGTGCTTGGATGTCTGGGCGTAGGTTTTGAATGCTTAAAAGTTTCTTCAAGGGTTACCATGGTCGAGTGGGAAAGCCTATGAGAAGTCACACTTAACCCGGCCGAGATCATGCCCATAATAGTGTTATAGTAATTGGGTGAGTCTGTGGGCCCAGGCCTTTACTGAATAAAATCATGCCCAGTAATGTGTTACTGTTTTGGGGTTAGTCTGTGAGCCTGGATGTGTGGATGTAGGTTTTGAACGCTTAAAAGTTTCTTCCAGGGTTACCATGGTCGAGTAAGAAAGCCTAATAGAAGTCACACTTAAGTCGTCCAAGATCATGCCCCTAATAGTGTTATAGTAATGGGGTGAGTCTGTGGGCCCAGGCCTTTACTGAATAAAATCTTGCCCAGTAATGTGTTACTGTTTTGGGGTTAGTCTGTGAGCCTGGATGTCTGGATGTAGGTTTTGAACGCTTAAAAGTTTCTTCCAGGGTTACCATGGTCGAGTAAGAAAGCCTAAGAGAAGTCACACTTAAGTCGACCAAGATCATGCCCATAATAGTGTTGTAATAATGGGGTGAGTTTGTGGGCCCAGGCTTTAAGGAAAGCTGTAATAAAGGGCCTTTAGTGAATAAAATCATTCCCAGTAATGTCTTGCTGTTATGGGGTTAGTCCTGAGCCTGGATATCTGGACTTAGTTTTTGAAATGTAAAAAATTTCTTCAAGGGTTACCATGGTCGAGTGGGAAAACCTATGAGAAGTCACACTTAACCCGGCCGAGATCATGCCCATAATAGTGTTATAGTAATGGGGTGAGTCTGTGGGCCCAGGCCTTTACTGAATAAAATCATGCCCAGTAATGTGTTACTGTTTTGGGGTTAGTCTGTGAGCCTGGATGTCTAGATGTAGGTTTTGAACGCTTAAAAGTTTCTTCCAGGGTTACCATGGTCGAGTAAGAAAGCCTACAAGAAGTCACACTTAACCCTGCCAAGATCATGTCCATTAAAGTATTATAGTAATGGGGTGAGTTTGTAGGCCCATGCCTTAAAGAAAACTGTAATACAGGGCCTTTACTGAATAAAATCATGCTCAGTAATGTGTAAGTGTTATGGGGTTAGTCTGTGAGCTTGGATGTCTGGACGCAGGTTTTGAAGGCTCAAATATTTGTTCCAGGGTTACCATGGTCGAGTGGATTAGCGTCCGAGAAGTCGCACTTAAACCGGCCAAAACCACCTGGATGAAGCGCCTGGATGTCTGGACTTAGGTTTTGAACGCTTAAAAATTTCTTCCAGGGTTACCATGTTTGACTGGGAAAGCCTACGAGAAGTCACTCTTAAACCCTGTCAAGATCATGCCCATAAAAGTTTTGTAGTAATGGGGTGAGTTTGTGGCCCAGGCCTTAAAGAAAACTGTAATACAGGGCCTTTACTGAGTAAAATCATGCCCAGTAATGTGTTACTGTTGTGGGGTTAGTCTGTGAGCCTGTATGTCTGGACGCAGGTTTTGAATGCTTGAATATTTCTTCCAGGGTTACCATTGTTGAGTGGGAAAGACTACGAGATGTCACACTTAAACCGGCCAAGATCATGCTTATAAAAGTGTTATAGTAATGCGTTGAATCTGTGAGCCCAGGCCTTTACTGAATAAAATCATGCCCATTAATGTGTTACTGTTATGGAGTTAGTCTGTGAGCCTGGATGTCTAGATATAAGTTTTGAACGCTTAAAAACATCTTCCAGGGTTACCATGGTCGAGTGGGAAAGCCTACGAGAAGTCACACTTAACCGGCCAAGATCATTCCCATAAAAGTTTTATCGTAATGGGCTGAGTCTGTTGGTCCAGGCCTTAAAGAAAACTGTAATACAGGGCCTTTAGTGAATAAAATTATGTCCAGTAATGTGTTACTGTTAAGGGGGTTAGTCTGAGAGTAGGGATGTCTGGATTTAGATTTTAAATGCTTTAATAGTTTTTTTCCAGGGTTACCATGGTCAAGTGGATTAACGTCCGAGAAGTCGCGACTTAAACCGCCAATATCGCCTGGATGTCTTAAAGAAAACTGTAATACAGGGCGTTTATTGAATAAAAACATGCCCAGTAAGGTGTTACTGTTATGGGGTTAGTCTGTGAGCCTGCATGTCTGGACGTAGGTTTTGAACGCTTGAATATTTCTTCCAGGGTTGCCATTGTTGAGTGGGAAAGACTACGAGAAGTCACACTTAAACCGCCAAGATCATGCCCATAAAAGTGTTACAGTAATGGGTTGAGTCTGTGGGCTCAGGCCTTTACTGAATAAAATAAACCCGACAAAGATCATGCCCTTGAAAGTGTTATAGTACTGGGGTGAGTTTGTGGGCCCAGGCCGTGAAGAAAACTGTAATACAGGGCCTTTAGTGAATAAAATCATGCCCAGTAATGTCTTGCTGTTATGGGGTTAGTCTAGAGCCTGGATATCTGGACGTAGGTTTTGAATGCTCAAATATTTGTTCCAGGGTTACCATGGTCGAGTGGATTAGCATCCAAAGAGTTGCACTTAAACCGGACAATATCGCCTGGATGTCTGGATGTAGGTTTTGAATGCTCAAACATTTGTTCCAGGGTTACCATGGTCGAGTAAGAAAGCCTACAAGAAGTCACACTTAACCAGGCAAAGATCATGCCCATAAAAGTGTTATAGTAATGGGGTGAGTTTGTGGGCCCAGGCCTTAAAGAAAACTGTAATACAGGGCATTTTGTGAACAAAATCATGCCCAGTATTGAATTGCTCTTATGGGGTTAGTCTTGAGCCTGGATATCTGGACGTAGGTTTTGAATGCTCAAATATTTGTTCCAGGGTTACCATGGTCGAGTGGATTAGCACCGTGAAGTCGCACTTAAACCGGCCAATATCGCTTGGCTGAAGCCCTGGATGTCTTGACTTAGGTTTTGAACGCTTAAAAATTTGTTCCAGGGTTACCATGGTCGAGTGGGAAAGCCTATGAGAAGTCACTCTTAACCCTGTCAAGATCATGCCCTTTAAAGTTTTATAGTAATGGGGTGAGTTTGTGGGCCCAGGCCTTAAAGAAAACTGTAATACAGGGCCTTTACTGAATAAAATCATGCCCAGTAATGTGTTACAGTTATGGGGTTAGTCTGTCAGCCTGGATGTCTGGATTTAGATTTTGAACGTTTAAAAATTCTTCCAGGGTAACCATGGTCGAGTGGGAAAGCCTACGAGAAGTCACACTTAAGTCGGCCAAGATCATGCCCATAATAATGTTGTAGTATTGGGGTGAGTTTGTGGGTCCAGGCCTTTACTGAATAAAATCATGCCCAGTAATGTGTTACTGTTATGGGATTAGTCTCTGTGAGCCTGGATGTCTGGATGTAGGTTTTGAATACTCAAAAATTTGTTCCAGGGTTACCATGGTCGAGTAAGAAAGCTCTACGAGAAGTCACACTTAACCCGGCCAAGATCATGCCCATAAAAGTGTTGTAGTAATGGGGTGAGTTTGTGGGCCCAGGCCTTAAAGAAAACTGTAATACAGGACATTAGTGAACAAAATCATGCCCAGTATTGAATTGCTCTTATGGGGTTAGTCTTGAGCCTGGATATCTGGACTTAGTTTTTGAACTGTTAAAAATTTCTTCCAGGGTTACCATGGTCGAGTGGGAAAGACTACGAGAAGTAAACACTCAACACCGGCCAAGATCATACCCATAATATTGTTTTAGTAATGGGGTGAGTCTGTGGGCCCAGGCTTTAGTGAATAAAATCATTCCCAGTAATGTCTTGCTGTTATGGGGTTAGTCCTGAGCCTGGATGTCTGATGTAGGTTTTGAAATTTAAAAATTTCTTCAAGGGTTACCATGGTCGAGTGGGAAAGCCTATGAGAAGTCACACTTAACCCGGCCGAGATCATGCCCATAATAGTGTTATAGTAATGGGGTGAGTCTGTGGGCCCAGGCCTTTATTGAATAAAGTCATGCCCAGTAATGTGTTACTGTTTTGGGGTTAGTCTGTGAGCCTGGATGTGTGGATGTAGGTTTTGAACGCTTAAAAGTTTCTTCCAGGGTTACCATGGTCGAGTAAGAAAGCCTAAGAGAAGTCACACTTAAGTCGACCAAGATCAAGCCCATAATAATGTTGGGTTAGTCCTGAGCCTGGATGTCTGGATGTAGGTTTTGAAATTTTAAAAATTTCTTCAAGGGTTACCATGGTCGAGTGGGAAAGCCATGAGAAGTCACACTTAACCCGGCCGAGATCATGCCCATAATAGTGTTGTAGTAATGGGTTGAGTTTCTGGGCCCAGGCCTTCACTGAATAAAATCATTGCCAGTAATGTGTTGCTGTTATGGGGATAGTCTGTGTGCCTGGATGTCTGGACGTAGGTTTTGAATGCTTAAAAATTTCTTCAAGGGTTACCGTGGTTGAGTGGGAAAACCTCATGAGAAATCACTTAACCCGGCCAAGATCATGCCCATGAAATTGTTATAGTAATCTGGTGAGTTTGTAGGCCCAGGCCTTTACTGAATAAAATCATGCCCAGTAATGTGTTACTGTTATGGGGTTAGTCTGTGAGCCTGGATGTCTGGATTTAGGTTTTGAATGCTTCAATATTTTTTCCAGGGTTACCATGGTCATGGATTAGCGCCCGAGAAGTTGCACTTAAACCGCCAATATCGCCTGGATGTCTGGACTTAGGTTTTGAATGCTTAAAAATTTCTTCCAGGGTTACCATGGTCGAGTGGGAAAGTTTATGAGAAGTCACTCTTAACCCTGTCAAGATCATGCCCTTTAAAGTTTTATAGTAATGGGGTGAGTTTGTGGGCCCAGGCCTTAAAGAAAACTGTACTACAGGGCCTTTACTGAATAAAATCATACCCAGTAATGTGTTACTGTTATGGGGTTAATCTGTGAGTCTGGATGTCTGGATTTAGGTTTTGAATGCTTCAATAGTTTTTTCCAGGGTTACCATGGTCGAGTGGGAAAGCCTACGAGAAGTCACGCTTAACTCATAAGATCATGACCATAAAAATTTTATAGTAATGGTGTGAGTTTGTGGGCCCAGGCCTTAAAGAAAACTGTAATACAGGGCCTTTATTGAATAAAAACATGCCCAGTAATGTGTTGCTGTTATGGGGTTAGTCTGTGAGCCTGGATGTCTGGATTTAGGTTTTGAATGCTTCATTATTTCTTCCAGGGTTACCATGGTCGAGTGGGAAAGCCTACGAGAAGTCACACTTAAGTCAGCCAAGATCATGCTTATAAAAGTGTTATAGCAATGGGTGGAATCTGTGGC